>NC_133860.1:50545765-50730765 GCF_047830755.1 Zonotrichia albicollis
CAACATTACATACTCAGCATGAACCGAGCAAGTTTTCCCAGGCATTGCCCTATCTCCTTCTAAACAGTCTGAGAGCTTTTAATGGAAAGCCTGGTGCAACATAAGCTACATTAAAAGCAACTAGATGAGTGGCCTTATTTCTTCTATTCCTGTTTTCAGCACCATATGTCAACTTGGACACAACTTACGGACACCCAAAATCCAGAATGCATGGATAAAAGTGTAATTATGTTAATTCTACGACTATATCTACATCACTGCTCAACCTACAGAGATACAAACAAACCCAGCAAGCTGACATATACTGGGCCAGCAGTTTCAAAAAAATCTACTTGTGCTACAAATTACTTCCTTTTGTGCAGACAACTGCCACTCAGTAACAGAGGTTTCCACACCCTTTTTCCACGCCCTTTCCAGTAGATGGAATGCAAGACTTCAGGGTGCAATTCTGGCAAGATTCATCCTGAAGAAGCCACTAAGACTGGATAGAAAAAGACATACCTTACCCTACTATAAAAGATAAAAATGAACTAATTACATGGAATCTTTCTCTTCTATTTGATAAAAAAATTATTAAAAAAATTCCTGAAATTACTGTTCCAGTGATGGTGATGTTTTAGAATTTTACTAAAGAATAATCATAATTACACATTCCATTTCATTAGAGGATCTCAAAGCACTTCATAAACATTAATTAACAGCATCCAAGTATAAATTGGGATGATTAGAACATTTTGTTAAAGCTGTGGGGGAGGAGAAAAAAATCAAACTGAAGCACAAAGGACTTGTGCAGCAAGTTAATATAATTAGAGCCAGTAGAATAATACACACTTCTTGGATTCAAGCTAAGTATTCAAAATTCTAGAACATGGTGCAAAATGACAGGCGAATCAGAGAATATTTTTCCGCACAGGAAAGAAAAGTGAATTTCTTAATTAAAATATGGGAGTTCATCTTCATTAGAATCAAAATGTACCTTGACAAGTAAAAGGGGGTTGTCTGTCTACATTCAATGCTGTCCTCTTACTGCCTAGAAGGCAACAGTAAGTGTTCATGACATTTACCCCTCCTAATAAGAGTCACTCACACTTCACTGTTATTCCTTGTTATTGCTCAGGACAGGCACTAGCACCTCATTGAAAGATCAGTGCTGCAAGGGAAAAAAGTCCCCTTGAGATCCCTCGGACTTCAAGAAAAACAGTAAATCAACTAATGCTGGACAGATGACAAGTTTGATTCTCTGTGGCCCTTCTTGATTCCTAAATATCTGTGGACCTAAATTTCCTAAGTGCCTGAAGTCAGGGCTGACACACAGACAATCAAAACCATATCTAAACTCAAAGAAAGAGGTTTCTAAACTGGAAAAATATTAGATCCATTTAAGTGTCATGGTCTGGACTCCATACTCTCTGATTGAGTTAATCTCCATTGATGTGTAGCTGAATGGTTAATATCACAACCTTATCACCTCCAGGACCATGATTTGAATTCAGCCCAAGGTTCTCTGCAAAGCTAGTAGCCTATGAAAAGCAGAAGTTCTAATCTCCGAGCTGCTTTTTGTGAGAAGAATTATGTTAATTCCTCAGATTCTTGGCACAACCCACTCCCCTCCACAGGCAGGAGGGGAGTGGGTTTATTTTGTAACAGGTCACTGCATTTCCTACAAGAAAACTGAGGTGAACAGCAACCCCAAGATCCTGACCTCAACTCAGTGGTGATATTTGTTTGACATAGTGCAGGATATGTTCTGGTACAGGCTTCAACATGGCATTGTGAGCAAGAAAAGGGCTACCAGGAAAGCCCTTCTCTCCCCTCCCTTCATCCACAGAGAATCAATCTCAAACCCAGAGATTTTTGTCAAAGATACAACAATCACAATCAATTAAAAATATAAATACAATTTATAGATTGTGAAAGTACATGTATATATGCACAAATATACATATATATGCACAAACACACACACACATACAGACACTCATACATATTTGAAGGAAAATGTGATTGTAAATGGTTAATAGAAATTCAACCACATTCTGAAGCAAGAAAGCTGGAAATAGTTTCCTCCTTGGCTTACCTGCCAAGACCCAAGTTCAGGGCTCTGTTTCTTCTGAAATGCTTGATGGCATCACTCACACCTAAAACAGCCTAGGGAATGAACTATTCCTCCCACCTCCTTCATTCTTCACTCTGCTTTGGGTGTTTGTGATTTCATCAACTATCACAAGAGAGACACAGGATCATGAACTCAGGCCTTGGCAGGTGAAGAGATTTTCAGCTCCATTTTATAAAGCAAGCACACATGGTCCTGGCACATGCCTGACAGACCTTCAGTAACAGACATTTCCATGCTCTGCAGTCTATTAGCTGTGCAAAAAGTACATGAGTAGGATCACAGCTAGTAGGATCACCCTAGTCAGTACACATTCCAGATAGAACAAACACACCTACACAGAAGTCTCTCTCTTTCTTTCTTCCTCCTTTTTTTGACTGACAGCCATAAATGTTTTCCATTAAACAGCCACCTTTAATTTTCTGAGCAATGTGAAGCGCTATGGCTATAAAGGCTAACTATTGCAGAGTAGTCATTAGGAACTAGCATGATGCATACTGCTGTTGATTAACAGGGGTTATACAGCCCTCTGCTTCATTACCCTTGCAAGATGCAAGACACAGAGCAGCAATAGCACAGCTCTCCAGCTGCACATATTCTGGAAAACCCAATGGTCTTTGCATGCATTGAGACATCTGTTGTCATGTAACTTTTCTGCTGGCATTCAGAAATGTCATCAAACTGGACTTTATTTTTCTTGTTGCTTGGGTAAAGAGTGAACCATGATAAATATCCTGATGTGGTACTAGTGTGATCAGTAGTGTTACTATTAGAGGTACAGCACCAAAAGCATCAGAGAGGTGTTAGGCACGATACTGCAGATACAGAAAAAATCTAAAAGTACTCCACACTGCAGAAGAAGTGGCATTGCTTTGCTCAAACACACAACAGTGCTTCCTATCTCTCTTTTAGTCTTTTAAGGTTTATCTGAGCTTTTTCCACCTTCTGTTTAGGGTAGAGATTAAATAGCCACACCTAGATTAGAACAGCTAAGAAGAATACTGAAGAGGAAGGGGCATGGAAGAGAATCTCTGTTCCACAGAAGTGTAGGGGAATCATACTAAACTGACACACAGGGGAGAAAAGAAACTTCCAGAGTTTCAAATATTAGCATACAGTGATGCCATGGGAGGAATAGAACACTCAGGAGATGGACATCTAACAGATCCTTTTCATCTTCTTGTGCTAAAGAGGCAAAATCAGAGAACAGGAGGAAGTGAAACTACGGTGAGGCTCAAGATGGGAAGAAGTAAAAAAGAGAGGGAAATGGGAGGCAATGACAAAAGAAAAGATAAGGAAGTTGAAGCGGAAAAAGAGGAACAAAGGAACAGAGAGGCTCAAAGAAAAAGAAACAGGCAGAGCATCTACAAAAGAGACGCTTTTAAATCCAGTGTGTACTGCAGGACTAGATGTCTGGATAAATGTTACCCAGCTTTGAGTCTTGGTTGCTCTGAGGCCCCGGGTGAAGAACATCAGAACTAAAGAACACACATGAGTGCTAACAATATCTACAAGGAAGAAAACACAAGACAGAATTGTATCTAACAAAAATGAAAAAACATATTAATCCGTAAAAAGGCAGTTCTCTTCACTATCAAGTAATTAAATGTGGGTGGCAGTTATTAAGGGTAAGACAATTTTGTATGTATCATAGATTGTACTTTGGTGTCATTAAAATCTTTACCAGATGAACTTCTTAATCTTTATCTGCATCACCCCATACAAGTATGGGGTTTTTTAATAAAAAAAGGCATGCTACTCATAGAAGCATGGAAACACCAAGTGACTACTTCTTTAAAACACATGGAAATCCTCCAGTGGCCACAGCTAAAAGAGTGAAAAGTATTAAGTAAGGTATTGGCAAATAGACCAATGAGGAAGCAATGCCAATAAAATGGATACAAGACCTTCACAAATAAATTTTCTTTTTTTATTATTCATATGTGTAACTGTCAATTAATATTTGCTGGGTTACAACAGTCAACTTTTTTTTTTTTTTTTTTTTTTGTAATTTAGTTGCCTATTTCTCTTAATTTTCTTTAACAAATAATATAGCATACCAACCTTTTAATGGTGTTCTTGTTGTGAGAGACAAAACCAGTAAAATAACCTCACAGTACTTGGGGAAAAAAACCTGACAGAAACTTTTCATGACTCATGATTATAGATAGCAGACTACATTGAACTGAAAGTATGGTATCATCACTACAGCAACCTGACACTCCATATCTGCATTGCAAAAGCTCATATCAGAGCTTCTTTTTATTTGATTTCCTTCTAATGTTCTTTATGTTTAAGAATTGGAGGCTGTTTGACAAGCTGTTAAATGAAATAGTCCTTGTGCTTGGGTTCTAAAGCAAAAGTTCAAGGATCTTAAATTATTTCAAACAGAAAAACTAAGACTCTATAAAGTCTCTAAGAGAGGTTAGAGAGCAACAGAACCCATCCTTTTCTGAAATCCTGCACAGACAAGCCAATGGTGGGCAATATTTAAGTTTAAGAACAGTAAAGCAATTTCTGTCTGTGCAAATGGTTAATACTTAAAAGGTGAAGTGCTAAGAGATTACTTTGAGAAAAAAAAGAAAAGAAATTAGGAATGATAATATTGAAGATGCTGAAGTTTCCTTCTTTGGTCTCTACCCAAATATCTTCATTTAATCTGGATGTAAAAATAGTATGCATGAACAAGTGGTAGTAAACTAGTACAGAAACCAAATTACCTATACTACCAAGAGAAAAGATGTTTTCCAAAAATTTGAGGAACTGTCAAATATAACTGACAATATTAGTTATATAGATGCTGGTATATATATATGCTGATATATATATCAATATATGTGAGCATGTAGTTTGAATATGCATATAGCTAGTTTTTACTTTAAAATCTCAGAACTGAATTACTTAAACACTGCTATTTATTTAATAATTTTAATGAGTTTGTTTTAGTTAATGGGATTTTGGTTTTCTGAAAAGATGTCTTAAATTGCCTGCACCTCTCCACTCTCTGCCTGGAACCATGTAGAGAGCATGCCTTCTTAGCTGACTTCTTGCTGTACAGTTGCTTTAGGACTACAGAACAAGCACAACAATAAAAGACTAGACTAATTTTCCTAAAGCAAACTAATAAATTTGAATTTCGTCGTTTTTCAGAATTGATTTTGCTACAGATAAGACCTTCATTTAGGATTAGTGATTCCCCATGCAATGTCCAGTAAATGAACTTTTGTGAGTGAGTCTCCTTTTGGATCTATAAAATATCCACAGTCTTCCAGCTGGCTTTAGTTTTGACTTTGTTCTGTGTTTTTTATTTTTAAAAATTTATTTTTTATTTTTAAAAATTTCTCATAGCTGTGGGTGGCACCAGAGAGTCTGGCAGCTAAAAGATTGCCTATGAGCTACTGACTAATTTACTTTTTTCAAGGACATGATAAGAATGGGACTCCTAGACCATTTTTGCTAATTCTGCCAATGTTCTATTCTGTTCCTCTGCTTCCTTCTTTGTATTGTAAAGAAAATATGTATTTTCATCTTTTTCACTAAGAGAGTACAACTATTTCACCACAAAACAGTTAAAAAAGTGTTGAGCTGTTACTCAAACACTGAATCATTATTTGCACTGAGTCAGTTTATGGCCTCTAAGTTGTAATCACATGTCCTGTGTTCTGCAGCTGGACCAGTGTAAAAGCTGAGTGCCCCAGCTGTTCACTGCTAGTGGCATAATTGCTCTCTAGCCCTCTCCTCTTGGAATAATGAGCATTAACTTACACATGTTTAGAAGGAGGATTTTTCTAACCTGCTTTGTTTAGAGAGAACCTGGCTAGGGAGCAATTACACATGTAGCTACACTAGCACATGGATGGGGTAAAGTATTCTCCCCAACCCTGTGATCTCTGGTGGATCATACAACAGCTGGCAAAGTTACCTCTTCTCTCAGCTCAGCTGGAATTAAACCAGGGACGGAGACTCACAGTTGAGCTGCTCTTTACAGAAGATGTAACATCATTCAAATCAATAGAGAGACTAGTCATATACATCTCTTTGAATATCATGTGCAGTATCTGAACCAAAACACCCACTGTTTTTGACACAATTTTTTGTCATGTAAAAGACATGGGAAGTTAGGTGTTCCCAAAAGAGGAATCTTACAGGCTCACTATTGACTGCATACGTGTCGATACCAAATACAGTAAATTAGTTCCTTGAGGTAGAAAAAAGCAGCTCTAAAATCTGAGGCACTCTGAATTCCTATGGAGCAAACACAATCCAGAATGTTCCTTTATGCCATAAAGTTTTTCTGAGGATCAGTTCTAAAGATGAGAGAACAGCTCCTCTGCCAAGACATTAATCCTGTGACGGTCTGATGAGATTGGTGACCAAATTGTCACTAACACTTCATTGATAGGCATCTATTCACTAGAAACTCAATTTATTGCATGGAGGCCAGAGAATCTTGCCAGGTCTTAATGCCTTTCAGCCATTACTGGCAATATTGTGACTGTGCCCAAAAGGTGTTATCAAATTACCTCTGCGGCTTCAGGGTTCCTTGACTTCCTGCGCTCTGTTAATGCATCCACTGAATGAAGGCATAAATACTGGTTTTTTCTCTGCCCATTGTTTTTTAATTTGCTATTTGGGAACATTATTAGTCAAAATGAAGGTATTACAAATAATCCCATCCACTGTGCAGCATTAATAAACAATTGTTTTTCTCTTGTTTCTCCAGTGGAGCAAACCATGAGCTTTTTCTCTAAAGTTACAAGGGAAAAGTTGTGAGGTTTGCAGGGTGGTTGCTCATTTTGTTGGTTTTTGAGGTTTTTTTCATTGGTTGGTTGGATGGTTGGTTGGTTGTGGAAATCATCAGACAACAGTAATTGACTTTGAGTGGATACATCTACCCTACTCCTCAGAACGCCTCCATTTAGAGAAAATGTTAAAATATTTTAACACTTTCATCCTACTGAGGGCACATTCAGCCGAAGTGGATGTCTTAGACCATCCCAAAGAATAAAACTCAAGTTTTGTGCCAGCTTAACAAATCTCTTGCATGGTGGCCAATGAACACTGGAACTCAAACCTGAACAAAGTATTCTGGAATCTGTTACAACCATTACTTTTTTCTAATCTATTACTTCTCTTAGTCCTTGCTGCTAAGCTTCCTGTTTTTCTTCCCCTGAGGAAAAAAACAGGAGAACAGTGATTCTGTAAAGTTACAAGTGAAAAATATTATTTTTACTAGATTGCGCTTCTCTAACTACACTACCATAGCAAACCTTTTCCTACAGATATATATTTCTGCATTTGTTGTACAATGAGAATGTATGAATGTATGGTAAATTTACTAGAATTGACTGCAATTAGTTGATAACTTAGGTGGGTTTGGACAGACAAGTTACAAAGAACTGTAATTCCTGACTGAGAGTCAAATGTTCCTCAGTTCACTGCATGATAGCCTATCAACAGTCCCATAGTTTGTGATACTCTGGATGATTTGTTTTGGTACTTGATGTTTTTGAAACTCCTGTACGATGCTTACAACATTTTATTCCGTTTTCTGTATGCAAAAGCTGAGTCTGAAAGCCTCAAACAAGTCTGAAAAGTTTCATTCTATAATGATAAGCTTCACGGAACAATGTCTTTTGCCCAAAGACATTACCTGTATGCACTTTTACTGTGCTTGTGTTACTACACATTTCCTTTCAAATTTCCCTGCACAGCTCTTTCTCCTTTATAACAGATACTTTCAATAGAGCTATTTTTAAAGAAGACATTTTTATTATCATCGATTTAATTCATTTTTCCAACATTTCTCTGCATGTATGTTTTACTAAGAATTTTCCTTTTCTGCCGTATACCGAGTTTTCTAGCTTTAATGGAAACAACAAAACACTTTTTGCCTAGAGATCCTGTGGAGACATTCAAAAGCCATCTGGACAAGGTCCTGGACAAACAGTTCTAGGTGGCTCTGCTTGGACAGAAGGTTTGGACAAGATGACCTCCCTTCTAACCTTGAGCAGTGTGTGATTTTTTGAAATTAGACAGCTAAATTAACAGGGATGCTCGACTACACACCTATCATAGGTCTTCATTCTCTCATTAGGAAAATCCACAGTCGAGTGCTAATGAAGTCAATATGTGGCAAGTCTGTAACAGCTGCCTTTAACTTTCACTGGTAATTGTTCTCATTTAAATGGCATAATATTCAATATACTGTTGTTGAATATAGTAATGGCAAAATTCATGCCTTGGGGGCTACCGTGTGACTGACTTTTAGCTGGGTAAACTGAACTGTGATCTAATGGGGTATTACAGGCCTTTACACCTTTCAGATTCATAGGTCACAGTCTCAGTCTGTATAAATATCTATGTAATTATATCACAAGCCATTCTTGCATATATTGAGTCATTCCAAAAGATAGTTAAAAAAAATCAATATGAGCATGATTCAACGGCCTTTAAAACAAGAAAGCTACTGATTACAGTCTGTCTTCTTGTCTGTAAGAAACAAAGAATTACATTTCATGCTTGGAATATATTAACCCTAATTATTAATCACATTTAGTAACCAGATTTCTAATATTATATCTTAAAAACGATATATTTTTTACATTAATTCCTTTACAAATCAAGTTTCTTCAGCTCTCCAGATCAGTCGCATTCAGAATCCAGGAATCTAAGATATGATGCAATATGCACATTATCCCAGTACATATCTCTGTAGATATCCCTCATGTATCCATCTTTATTATATATCATATGTAAAATGTATAAATACATAATATCATACATTTATATCATACAAACATCATAGATATCTGCTGTACAAGTATGATGGATATATCCTTATATGTTAGTTTTAGATTGGTAATGGAAAAAAAGGATTCTGTTCTATTTGAATAGGTGTAATACTTAGCCTTTACAAAATAGATGCCTGAGAGAACCCTGAAAGAATTAAAGAGCTCCATTCCATCTATGCCCTAACAAGAATAAAACAATGTCACTATTAAAGTGTAAACCGTTTTAGTTCTCTTTCTCTAGGGCTGTTTTAAAATTCAGTATATTTTTCTGCAAAAATCCAAAATATAGGGCATTTAAGAAAATATTTGCAAGCACAGAAGGTGAAGTTTTCCATGGAATCCACATACAGCTAATTTACTTCTTACATACAAAGAACAGAAACCGGAAGACAAATTAAGAAATAGAGTCAGGATTTCTCAGAGCAGGTATAAATCCCATATTTCGAATAAAGTTCTAAGCATGCTATCATTGCCTACAAAATAAAGAAATAAATCAGCAACTAAAATTTTCAAAATTATTTAGGTATGTCCACTTCAATAACTGGATGCATTCTAGATAATGAAGAGCTCCTACAAAGTCAACAGCAATTAAGAGAATTCAGAATTATGTAGTATTAGGTTATTAATCAGAAATAATCCTACAAAATGTAAAAATTTACTATGGAATTTAATAGATTATGAAATTTTTCAGATAAGCAGCTATATGTATATTTATGACCATACCCATAAAACAAGCCTGTCCAGCTTTTTGTTGAACATATTTTTCTTCTGATTGTCTATTTCAACTAAAATGCATGCAATACTTTATTTAAAGCTATACTTTAAAAATGGCCTTATTAAAAGGATTTTCCTGTTTATACTTAAGGATACTTTCCAATATAGTCATGGTCACAACCCCAATTTCATCTATACATTTTTAGGTATCTTTCTAAAGATGGAAAGAAAAGATGACAGAGCTGCTGACTTGCATCTTAGTTTCCCAAGTCAAACAGTAGGCCTTGAAAACTTGTCAGCTGCCTTTGATGGCCAGATCATGCTTGCAGGTAGCTAACCTCAGTATTTGCAGTATTTAAGGCATTTCCTACAATAAACATAAGCAAATACAAATAAATACTATGGTATGAAGGCACCTGTATTTTTTTAGCTTAGGAAAAATTGAATATTTTTTTTGCCAGCACCATCATTAGGCTTCAACATGCCAGACTAAATTAGCTTCATATTCTACTTTCTACCTTGGGTGCACCATCACTACTTCCATACATCAACAACAACAAAATTAATTTACTGGGTTTGAAAGCGTGCTTTGCTTTATTTCCTACCTGAAGAATGTAGCCTCGAACATAGTCTCGCAGTGTCCAGCCTAAGCCATGTAGAATATGCAACACCTCCTCTTGCTTCAGTACACTGAAGAGTCGGTCAAGCAGTATCTTCAGTCTCACAGGCACAGCCTGAGTACCATAGAGCATCAGGCTGCTGATGTCAAACACAACATTGGACTGCACAATCTCCACTTGGGTTGGGTGGTAGAGGTGCTGAGTACTAAGTTTGTCCAAGGCTGAAAGAAAAGAGGTCAAGTATAAGGAAAGAGCAAAGAAAAGACAAGAAAACAACTCCAAAGAGTCATGTGGCAGATACACTTATTTTCCAGAGAAATATCACCTGGATGATTCATAGAAACATAGAGTCACAGAATAGTTTGTGTTGGAAGGGACACTTAAAGATCAGCTAATCCACTCCCTTGCCATGGGGACATCTTCAACTAGATCAGGTTGCTCAAAGCCTCATGCTACCTGAATATTTTCATGTATGGGGCATCTACAGCTTCATTGGGCAACTACCTTAATGCCTCAACATTTCTGGAAAAATCTCTTTTATATATAATCTAAATCTACTCTCCTCTTTCCAGCTTAAAGCCACTACCTCTTGTCCAATCACTACATGCCCTTCCCAAAAGTATCTTCCCAGCTTTTTGGTAGGCCCCCTTTCTTTTGAAAGCCTAATAAGGTCATTAAGGAGCCTTGCCTAAGCTTTTTTTTCAACTTCTCCCCTGGCTGAAAGATTCCAACTCTTCCAGCCTTTCCTCAAAGGACAGGGCCTCCATCCCTTTGATCATCTTGGAGGTCTCCCCTGGACTTGCTCCAACAGGTGTATGTCTTTCCTTTGCTCAGAAA
The DNA here is from genome assembly GCF_047830755.1 of Zonotrichia albicollis. Taxonomy (NCBI): domain Eukaryota; kingdom Metazoa; phylum Chordata; class Aves; order Passeriformes; family Passerellidae; genus Zonotrichia; species Zonotrichia albicollis. Next base: position 50,556,844 of record NC_133860.1, read on the forward strand.
CCCAGACTACTACTAGTAGTAGGGCACTGCTACTCCAGGTGGCATTTCACCAGAGGGGAGCAGAGGGGCAGGATCATCTACCACCCCCTGCTGGCAATGCTGCTTTTGTTGCAGCCCAGGGTATGGTCAGCTTTCTGGGCTGCAGGAGCACATTGTTGAGTCATGGTCAGCTTTTCACCCACTGAAGCTTCCCAGGTCCTTCCCTGAAGTGTTACTCTCCAGGAGGTCATCTCTCATTGTGAACTTGGGCTTGTGATTGCCCTGACACAGATGCAACACCTTGACCTTGTTGAACCTCATGAGGTTGATATGGGTCCCCTACCTCAAGCTTGTCCAGGTCCCTCTGTATGGCATCCTGCTGTGTCAACTACACCACTCAGCCTGGTGTCATCTGCACACTTGCTGATGGCCTCATTATGTCATTGATGAAGACATTAAACAGTACTGGTCCCGGTATGGACTCCTGATGGATGCCAGTCATCACTAAGGCATCCTTTTTCACAGATGCAGTCCAAAACAGCCCTAGTTTCCAAAGGTCACATGTAGTTTTAATTGCTATGGCAGAAGAGTTCTCAGGTGAGACTCAGAAACTACAGTACTCATAGTTCAAGAGAAATTTATGATTAACTAATGACCAAGACCGAAGCAATGCCAAATTGAATGGGACTGTTAAAGATTTGATATTTAATCTCTAGAGGAAAAAAATAAAACAGATACTCCCTTAACTCCAGTCTCTTAAACATGTTAAAACTAAGGCTTCTGATTTACCAAAAATTTGATCATTAATTCACTGCTACTAGAGCTGGATAGTTCTTTTCACCTGGCTTTATGAATTCCATGTTATTCACTGTGATTTGAATAATTCAGCGATAAGGGAAATTTGCAGGAGGAAGGTAATTCTTATCCCCTCGTGAAGTTAAAAAAGATGGAATTGCATATGACATCATGCATTCTATGATGTATCAATGTTTATATTCAATTTTATTTCTACTTTATGAACTATGTTGCAGCACCTAAGCTTCTCTTCTTCTCCAAACAAAATTTCTGAGCATTTAAAACAATCTCATACGGTTTCTTCTGTACTTGGTTTCTTCTTGTCTTATGGTCACTAGAGAGTTCGTGTACTGTTGATAAATTGCCTTCTTACATCCAGAGCGCAAAGGCCCTTATCATTTACTTGCTGGCTTCATTCACCACATTTACTCCAAGGACTACATTGTCAAAGAATTCCAGTTTCCTCATACTTCATTTCTTGCAACTGAATTGTCTGATCTTTCCTATTCTACTGGCTAAGTCAATTTTGAATAAATAGCTTTAAAAATTAATTTCACATTCAAACAAGATAAGAAATTGGCAAGCCTAGGGACTTCAGTCCTACGTCTCTCCACAGGACATTTACACTGCAGAACATGAAGAGCAGAATCTTTTCTTCCAAAACCTCTTCTTCCAAACTATTACACCTATGTAGGCTTCATGATGTAGGACTAATTTTTTTACAAGGTCTAATGAATGAGATTTGATTGAAGCTTAAGCAGGTTAAATACTGTTCTGCTTTCTTCCCACCCCATTTTAAGTACGATCTTTTTCTAAGATGCTAAGATGGTTATTTTGCTATTGCCATAATGGATGTGTAATGAAAGCTCTTGGCTAGAAAAGCCAAGAAAATTGATATTTTTATTCTGCAGGTTGAGCAGTATGTGTGGTGATATGTATATATGTGTCTCTGAGGGACTAATCAACCATTTAGAAGCAATAAAATAAGGATTTTTTTTTTTTCCTAATACTAGCATTGCTCACAGTAGGAAGGGTGTAAATAGTCTGGAGTTTCCAATAGATACTCTGTAAGAACACCTTCTAACAGACTATGGAAATTATTGAGCAGATCTGGATCACCCTGAGCTTTTCAACTTCAGTCTTACAGAAAAGGGTCCAAATATATTAACTGGCTTCTCCAAGTTTATGCAAATTTAGACTAGAACCAAGACATGAATGGATATTTTCTGAACACTTTATGTTTTTTAATGACTGAATCATACTGTATTTCTAATGTATCCAAATATTTGTTTTTGTTTCTCTCTTCTTAACAGCAAATACCATGCCTGCAGTGAGGAAAAAGAAGAAAAGAAGTTCTTCCATTTAAAGAAAACTGGTCATGCTGAGGATGTTAAGATCATTATTCTACTGTGGTCCAAGTGAGAATGACTATAAGACATCTTTATCTGTGGATTCTCAGGTGGATGAAAGATCTAACAGCTTTTAATTTCTCTAAAAATAAGATTACAAAACTCTGTGGACTTCATTTAAGGTGACCATATAATAGCTTTGGAAAGGTTGAGGTGGAATGGAAGAGGGGAAAAACAAATAAAGTCTTTTTTAAATAACTAAGCATACTCTTTGACCAGCTGATAGAAATTTTTGCAATCTAACCTGTACTATTCCGTTAAACTGCAATATTAATTTTTTAGCAGCATTATCTATAGACACCTGCTTCTCAGCACACACACACACACACACACACACAAATACTAATTAGTATAATATTGGAACAACATTCCAAGTGACAGTGATATTATCTCCAATTTTGATTTGTGGCCTTATTATATGTATTAAATAATAAACAAGCAGCAAATTTTATCCTTTTCAAGTACAGGTCAGGATATGCATTAAAATGTGGAATTTATAACACAACAAAACATACATTATTGCATGGGTACATAAGAACATTTGCAAGCTAAAGACAAACCTCCTGGTACATGAAAATAAAAAGGTTGTAAATTAAATGAAAGGAAACAGAGTTGTGTTCATATGGGAAATTACTGTAAAATTCTGAAATTCTTTCAGAAAAATAACTATTGATATCCCTTCAAATTGTCAGAATGAAAATTCTCTCTTAATTTGTAATTTATAAACATTTTTGTGTTTCTTTAAAAGATTGCTATGAATGTAGTTGACAGAATTTTTGTAGTATTTCTCATTTCTCTTCTGATACCCTTAGTGAACTAATGCCAGTGTTCTAGGTGGATTCAAGAGGCCATTAATGTTGATAGACTCTTTTTCAGGTAAGAGGTAAGGAAGTACCTATCTTGTTGGTTTTCTGTAAAGAAAGGAGTATTAGCTTTAGCCTTCTTGACAAATTTCTGATTCTTGTCAAATCTCTGCATAAACAGTTGTATTCTGATGCCCTGAATTGCCCACATAATTTCATGTGGATAATGCATTTCTCACCACTTTCTGCTCTAAACCATTGGTTTAATTTATACAGGCTAGTAAACAATGAACTGTTTTACAGGTGAGTATATTCAACAGTATCTGCAGGAGTTTATAGTTTCATAAGCACTAAGAAGGTTTCAAGATTAAATATGCTAAACAAAAGAATGTGCTCTATCCTACCTGAAAATTACATAAACAGATGTGTCTTTATTAAGAAGTTATCAGTGACTGAATATCACAAAGCACACATAAGAAGTTCCTTCCTGGTGCAGCATGAGGTATTACTGACCCTTTGTACAGTTCCAGTGGGATCAAAAGTACACCTCTGCATGTTTGAGACATTTTAGTTGTAACCTGCACAATCTTTTCCAAAACCATGACTGAGATCAGTTATGTATTTAAACTAAGACAGGTCTCTTTTTTTAACAATGCAATTTAATTGTCAGCACTGCCCTGATAGTCTGATATTCTTTAATTCAGTTTATGTGAAAAGGTGTTCTCTGATACAGGAAGAAGAGATCTAACTAATCTTAAAATTACATAGTTGCTGAGCAATCAACATTTTCATGGAGTGGCCTAAAAATACCCCTGTGTTTTACTCTGACAACACTCAGTCAAGTAACAGCTCTGGGTGAATTCCCAATTTCAAGCACTTCGGAAATTAAAACCTTTTTAAAGGTGGGGGGTAGCAAGGATTGTGTAGAGGACATTAAAGCTTGCCTTTAACAATGAAAAATCACTAACTGGATAATTAGCACAGCAATTAGGAACCTTTCAACACAGTTTTTCCAGCTCTGAAGTATCAAGTATGCACCATAATAACTGAGAACATTTTAACTGTAAGGGGCCAAAAATTATCATCTAATCCAGCTACCTGAGCACTCTAGGGCTGATCATCAGTTTAACCATATTAAGGGGATTGCCCAAATGCCTCTGGAACATGGAGTGACTTGGAGCATTGACCCCCTCCTTAGGAAGTCTGTGGCTTGACCACCCCCTCATTAAAGAAGTGTTTCCTAATGTCAAGCCTGAACCTCCCCGTTTGCTTATTCACTTTTTAGCTTCTTAAATAGAAAAAAAAAATCCCTCAGATTTTTTTTTTACCGAGATTCTGCTCAGTATAATCTGAAATATCAAAAAAACTTGAATTGTTTCAATGTCAATATTCATATTAAGGCCTTCAGCATTCTTGTTATGCAATAGTTCAGAAAAAAAACCCTTCAGACATCTTTGCAATAAATCAATGAACAAACTTTTATGTTCCATTTGTAGGGGTTTTTTTTGTTGTTGGTTGGTTTGTTCAGTGTTTTTTAATGTTGTAAAGTAAGGAGGGGAAATGTACCTTATTTATATTTTACTGGAATTTTGAGACTGTGTAATTCAAATGAATTTAAGTACAAAGGATACACTGAAATAAGGCACAACTTCTTTTTCAATTTATCAAAAGACAGAAAACAAAGAAGAGACTTTTTAATTTCATCTATACTGTGTCCAGTTTACAGGCTCAGCTCTGCAAATTTACTCATTGCCCATAGACCCCTTTCTTCCCAATATGCAGTGAAAAAGGTCAACCAAATTAAAAGCCATGCCTCTGAGCAGATTCCATTTTTGCTAAGTAAAAGAAATACAAATATGCAGTGATGAATTTTGTACTTTAGAAGCCTGATATTATTTTTTTGAACAGCTACAATAAAAGCATGACATTTTGCCTTTACTAAATAGAAAAGAATTTAAAATATCCTTGTTTTAATGCAATTGGAGTTGCAAATACAGTTACCTCTTGCTAATTTCCTGATCCTAGATAAATATTTTATTAACCTGAGAAGGATGAAAAGGTCTAGTGAAAGGTCTTGGCTGATTTGCCTGTCTGTGTATCTCAGAACACCACAGAGAAGAGTCTATAGGTTGCAAGAGGGCATTATGGATCTCATTCCATTTCAGTTTTAGTTTTGAGCTCTCCAATATATCCACTCTGGATTTTCTGGCATACTGTCTAGCTAGTTTACCAATTTGCCAAAGTTGGACATTGTTGAATACTGTTGGAGTACGCAAACACATGCAAATGGTGATACAAAATTTAACAACCATCATCTTCTTTCTAGATTATTAGATTTGTTCGAGAACAGGAAGATGAAAAAAAAAAAGTATTTTGTGTTTGGACAATAACAAAAACCTTACCAGACATTTAAAAAACCTAAATAACTGGGTCACCTTTTGCAGCAAAAGAAACTAAAATTAGAAGACAGATGAAAGATATAATGCCAATATAAAATTATTCCATAATATCATTGCAACAATATTATGTTGAGTGTGGTAAAACAGGTACAGTATTATTAATGGCAATGTTGAGCAATGCAGTTTACTTTTAGTGGTGAAGATGAACTTTTGATTTTAGTGGTGAAGATGAACAGCATCACATTTTCAGAGTTCATGATTTTCTTCTTTTTCATCAACCACAAAAAAAAAAAAGCAACAAATCCTTAGTAATGACTAAAACACTGTAGGGACCACTTATCATAGCCATAAGAGGTGGTCTAAAGTAGCCTCCCTCAGTACGTAGATTTAATACCACCTCCCACATGGTGCAATGTGGTGCATTTTGAAGGCAGAAAAAATTGCTCCTCAAAAATATCATGCTTAGAAAGTGACTAAGGATAAGAAAAATTTTCCACATCTATTGAAGGACTCCAATACTTTCATGGTGTATGAAATGATCCCGTTCATTCCTGGTGCCAGAGAGTGGGGGACATGAACACTTACATCAGTGTGTGAACATCCTGAATCCTCAGCACAAATTCCAGCTACAACATAGCATCCTTTTGTAATCTCTTTTTCACCTCTCTTTTCATTGCTTTCAATAAAAAATATTGAAGATAAACGTTCACTAAGACAAAAATCATGGAAGAAGAGCAAGTAAAAAAATTCAAATTCACAGGCAAAATCAATTTTTTTTGGTAACGCCGTTTTTTGTATTTAAAAACTAATAACAGAAACCATTTGCCAAACACACTGAGTCTCTGACTGAGGGACACATATGTGATCTGCTAATTTACAGCTTGCATGTACAGATGTTCACACTTAGTAAAAGGCTTCTTAATAGCATTTTAAAATTAAACATGTGTTGATAATAGGTGTTCCAAACCCAAACAACACAGCAACTAAACTGATATGTTTTCATGCCTCACCATGCCTCATGCTCTAACAAACCCCCCCCAGCACTTCAGTTGCATGAACACAAAATAAATGTTATTAAAAAAAGACTGAATGAAAACTTTCATTAATTTTTCTGCCTATGATGTGATTCCAAGTTAAAATATCTAGAATGCTACTAGGTTTATGTAGCCGAAAGCAGAACCACAGTTTGTTCACAGACGTTGCTTGCTGTCTGCAATTTTTTTATCCCTTTACAAAACTTTGAACCCCATCCAGCTTTGACACACTGCCTCTTCAGTTAATAACTATCAAGTTTCCCCTTGTCTCCTGTCTACTTTTCTTTGAGGCAATTGCGCACTCAGCACCCCGAGATAATAACACACATCTATAAGATAAAAGCAATGGCATTAATGTAATTGTCTGCCTTTCTCTCTTTAGCCTAATCTTTTTTTTTCTTCAGTTTTGACTGCCTCTGTGACACCTGTTTTTGTCTCCTCTGATCCTACGACAGGTTTTCCGCTGACAAGGTTTTTGCCTGACAGAGATTCTGCCAGACAAGAACATAATAAAATATGAAGAACTGCTTGTCACAGTATCTGCCAATGCTCACATGAAATGGATGGGGTGGGGAGGGGGGGAACAAAAAAAAAAAGTATCCTGACCTTTTTTTTTTTTTTAAAGGGGCCCTATGCTAGTTGCTTTTGGCCTGTCAGGAAAACAGCCTCCCTGGCCAATTCCTGCAAGCCAAACAGGTGTCTTCCTCTATGTTTTCTTTCTGTAGAAAAACATTTTTCTTTGATAGTGGAAAACATGATTGCAAAGAGAAAAAAAATAAAGGGACAAAAAAGAGCCCCAAATGCTTTTCCCCTGAAATTCACGTTATATCTAAATTTATGTAGTGGTACCTCAAAAGCATGCCTTTGATCCAGAACTGGCCATCTAAATTGATAATAAAAAGAAAATGGTAGGCTTTTTCTCCTCCCTTCTTTTTCACAACTAATATATTCAAAGGAACATGCTGAAAAGAACCTTCATATTAAGTTCTCAGAAAAATATCTGGGCTAGAAGTTTCCTGCATAGGCATACAGCAGGAATGAAGACACCTAACTATTGGGACCAGGATAAAGAAGATGAGACAGAGACACTTGTGTGGGCTTTGGACCTTGTAGTACTCTCCATCAGTATGTGCACTGGTGCCTACACAAAAGAGGACTTCAGCTGATTAGTCTGATGATTAGTGATGGAGAAACACATGTAGATTAATCATGTGAGCATTCCAACACACAGCTGCTTTTGTGTGTCTTGGTATCAGCAGTCTCCTCTGCTGAAGACAGCAGCTATGGATCATGGTGTCACAGTCCTCAGTGCACCAATTTTTCCCACCAGCTTGGATTCCAAGTCCAGGGGTACAGAGACCCTGCTAAAGCCCAGGCCTGGACCTTCGCTCCCCTCCTACACTGCACTGGAGGTGTGTCTGGCTGTAGTCCTGTCCTCTAGATTACCCTCACTTTCATGTTACAGCCTGGTCTTCCATCCCACCTTTGGCCCCCCTTCTTTTGCTCTTGATTGAAGCCTGTAGATGGACCCTTGACCTGACTATATTCCTTTGCCAGGCCTGAGATTGTCAATGGACACAATTACCAGCTTCTCATTCAGTCTACCATGGTCAGACTTTAAGGAATTGTGCTCATGGTGCAGGCATGGCCAGTGCTCTCAATGCCTTTGACTACTGTCTTAGAACCTTTGGTTGGACAGTTCACTTCTGCTGCTCCTTGAAACATAGATTAATTATGTCATTGTTGAAATCTATAATCTGTAATGGAAGATGCTAAGTAATCTCTTTCTATTACTTTGATTAATCATTCAACTTTGAACCTTCCAGTCTCTTGCCTCCAAAGCTAAATGTCCCCTTCCTATCAACCATTAACACCTTCTTAAAACTATTCTGTCCCTTAATGATGGTAAGATGGGGTTTAATATGTATCTTAATCATCCTAACATCGTTTGATTGACATATTATACACAGTAAGACATAAGCACATTTGGGAGTCCTGGCCTGTGGTCTGGATTTGGAGGATTTCCATCTTAATCCTAAGATTCCATTAATTGTGATTCACAGTTTTGCAGAAATTCTAAGCAGGAAGGGATTCCTACAGATAGTCTGGTGCAGTCTTCTAATGAAAGCAGGGCCTTAGATTAGTTGGTTCTGCCAAGATGGGTCTTTTATATGTAAACCTGTGGCAGGGGGAGGGGAAATTCCTCCTCTTCTCAGACAACCTACTCCATCTTCTATGTGGCCTTGAAAACTGTGATGAAAATGCAATAGGCACCGCCCACCTGTTACTATCATTCTGTTTGAATCCTGTCATAGACGTATTTCACAAAGGCAAGACCATGGTGGTGTTTCAGTTTAGGGGGTAACACTGGTAAAAGCAAATTAAATGCTCTCCCACATGTACTAAAGCACCTCAGTTTTTCAGGAAAATCTGCTGTCTTAAGGTTGCTAACAGCTGAAGGTGTTCAGACCCTGGGAAGACTGGTTCTTAAAACTAGTTTTACCATTCACATACATCAGTCTTACCCATTCTAATTCATGTACTCTGCCATTTCACAAAGTTCCTGTTAAATATACTTCATAAAATTGACTGTAATCAATTAGGATAGAATTAGAAAAGTTTCAGAGACTCACGCTGTACATTTCTTGAATAAAATCCAGATAAATAATAAAAATAAAATACATTTCTTTCTAAAATCCAGATAGAAATGGGATAATTGAGTAACACTATTGTCTGCTGGAGTAAGTGTCCTCAAAATGCTACAGCTCAAAATAAAATTCCTCCTAGTAGGTAAAATTATTTTTTCCTTTCAATTTCACATTTGCAGAAGGGAAAGCTGAGGTAAAGTTACCCACGGTATTATCATTTAAACATCTGAAAGCAGTATGAATTTTTTATTCTTGCAGTCAAATCACATTTTAACCTTATGAAGCTGTATGGAATGAAGTAGTAGCGTTTGTTTCATTTAGAGCTGTTTCAATTTGTGTTCTGCTTAACCTAGTGAACTCTGGTTAATTAGGATGTTCCTATAAACAATTAAGCTTCTTGTAGGATCGTTAAGAAGATATAAAAATTTATGATGTAATAAACTGTAATAAAATGATAAAGTGGTTAGCACATCACAGCAATTCATGTGCAGCAGCATAGGTGTTGAAAGAGACAAGTACGCAGGTACTGTCACCCAAATGTCCTGGAGTTGCACTAGTCCACCACTGCTTCCCCACAAACCTGTTGGTGATTTGAACTCCCACGTCTCACAGAATTTATCCTGCTCATTTGGGAATCAAACAGCAATCACCAGACACTCTTTTGCTCCCATCTGAAGCTTCACCATGTGGCAAACTTGTTACCATCACACTTAAGGGGCTCAAAATCACGGATTTCACTAAGTACCTTTCCAAAAGGCAGCCTCTACTGCAACTGGAAAGAATTCCAGGTGCTAATTTTAAATCATTGTTTTAGCCTTTTTTCCATCTTACACATAGCAAGTCTATTTGTTTCCTTCTGGACTCTCTCCTGAAGAAGAAAGGGAAAACATCACCACCTGAGACATCTCCTAGAATTCTGTCCCATGGTATTGGGTGTATTAAGTGAAAATTAGCCTTCTCTGTAAAATGTCAATTCAATAATGATGGGCACCCAAATAAGAATATCTTGCAGTTTTGAAATACTTTTAGTCTAAATGTCTGTGGGCATTTTATAGTTTTGCAAAGGCAACAATAATTTTATAAATGTATTTCAGAGTTGCCAATTAGTATCTGATTCAATTTAAAAGTTTTTCAGAACATAAAATATTCACAGTGAGAAAAGATTTCACTTTTAGTTGTGAATATAGGGCAACCCAGCAGAAACAGGCACTGTGCTTCAGAATGGGTCATGGCCTGTTTAGGGCTTAGCAGACACTCACTCAGTCCTTAGCTGAATGCTTAGTGCCTGGTCAGCTATAATCTCACCTGGCCATCTCCAAGAGACATTGGTTTATTCAAACCTAGGAATGTAGGCCAATGAAGTTGGGTAAAAGTGGAAAGGTCTAACTTCGTCCTAACTGAGTTGAGATGTCCTGGGGGTGGCAGGGAAGAAGAGAAAAAAAATATTTTAAATTGAACAGATTCCTGGTGAAATGCAAGGAGGTGCAAGTGTGAGCACATGTAGCTTAGTGCCTGTGCTTTCCCTCAGGAAAACATTACTTAACACCTGAGGGTGTCAAATTTGCATGAGCATTAAGACTCTTGACCACATGGTTATGTAAGTAGCAGCTAAATACAAGGATGGAAAAGGAAGGTTTCTTATTTGTTCTTGAGGCACGTAAGCATTATTTCCTTTCTGTCGCTTCTGTGTCATGAACTTTTGAAACAATATTATTTATCTTGGATGCCCTAATATCTGGATTTGGTTTCACCTCAGCTTGATTAACACTAAGGGTGATACCAGAGTAACACAAAGCAAACAGTATGTCCCATCATTCCTATTAATGTGACAGGCTTTAAAACCAGATACTGGATGAGAGTGCCCACAAGATAACAGAGTGTATTTTCTCTGTGCTGCATTGGCTGCTTTGGAAAATCCTGCTGAAGGGAAGCATAAAGGAATTGCATAGGCAGAAGGGGGCACTTCAGAGAGTATTTACCACTAGTGAAGGCTAATCTTGTAAAGATCCTGGAAGCATCTCAGTAATGAAAATTATGCCTCCACCTTCAGGGTCAAAAGAAAGTTATAACAGGTGGATTAAAATGATCTTGACAGTAAAAGACAGGAAAATCCAGACTACATCTAAAACAGTTTTACTTTAAAAGTCATGAAAGGCTAGCTTTCATTATCAATGAGCTGCAGAGAATTGCCTTGTTAAAAATAACTTTTTTTAGATTTTTTAAAAATCTAAAAATAAATTTGTTAATAATCTAAAAATAACTATTAAAATTTCTCAAGTAATTTAAAATAATTAAATAAATTTTATAAAAGGAGAAAACTGTATTTGATATTATAAATGGTGACAAATTTTTATATCCTACCAGATGATGCAGATATGACCCAATTATTTTACTAGTCAACTATAATTACGTTTCTCTCTTAGTTCTTTCCTTCCCCTTTTTAAAATTTGACTCTCTGCTTAAAAATATCCATTTTTAAGTAAAGAACAACATGGCAGTTCTGCCAGCTTTTAGAGAGACTCTAGGATCAGAGACATCTTTTCATTTTGTTTTACTTTGCTAGAGATGATCTTTGATTTTGCAAACCTTTCTTTCACTTAACATCTTTGGACTGATACAAATATAGGAATTCAGATTAATTTTATTTCAACACAGCACTCATTCCCATCTCATTCCTATGCAACTCACATTTAAATTCTAAACCTTCTTCCTAGATCAAGTCCAAATTTCAGGGTGAGGGAGAGATGTGATTTCTAAAATTTCCACAGCATTCTTCTGTTTCTTTTCTTTATTTATTTCCACCTATCCCTCCTTCTGTTTTCATTTCAGGCTCCTTTTAACTGACAATTCCATGATCTAACATGCAGAAAATCAGAAAACTCAACCATTCTAAATGAAGTAGTCACAGCCATGTAATGCATCTGACTTTATGACATTCTCCATTTTCTAATGGAGGTTAGTCTTAGTGGAGACTAATTCTTAGTCTCATTAACAGCAAGTTAGCACCTGCCTTATATAAGTACTAGCACCAGAAAAATTCCTTTACAAGGTGAAATTGTAACTCACATGGCAAGTCTCTGACTACTACTCTTCACTGTATGGCAGCTTTTAGTCAGAAAAATAATGGATGGGCCCTATGTGCCAAAATCTACTAATTAATGTTATTTCATCTTTTTTATTACAACCAAACAGAACTTAAAGTTACTGTAGAGAACATCTGACCAAATCTTATTTGGGACTGTATGTGGCCTCACCATACCTTAGAAAGGTGTTAAACTTTACTTGAATGAGTAGCTGAGCCCTGACCTGAGCTGATTGGCATGATGCAAATGAAAAGACATCCAAGATCATTAGAAGACTAAAGACTACATTTTTCTATGAGGGGAAAACAAAAAAGAAAGAACAAAAGAGGGGGGAGAGCAAAAATGTTTAGAGGATGCTAAGTTTCCTAGAGTGGATTGATTAATGTAAAATTCAGTTGGTACAGTTGGTACATACAGTATACCAGAAACATGCTGTTGATCTCTGAGATTTACCAGTGACCCATTTCAGGGTAAGAAAAAAACTTGTCATTTCTAATTTTCTGATTGTATCTGAAACAAGATGACAATGATTTCACACAAACTTAGTAATATTATTATACTCTGGGGGGTTGTTTTGCTTTCTTTTGTTTGGTTGGTTTTTTTGTGAGGGTATTGAAACTAAAATAAGTAAAATGAATATCAGAAATAATAGCTTTAGTCCACTATAACTTATGTCACCTTAACACATCTTTTTGGAGCAAAACAGTTATGAGAGTAGGTAAGATTGTGCTTGCACTGTGTCTTTTGATCTGTTGGACAAGATATAATAAGTGTGTTACTGCTAGCAGTATGGTAATTGTTATTCTGACATCAATGACAAATACAAAAGACAAAATGCAAAGTCAATGAAATGAATGTCTTTTTACTGCAGAGTTGCTTAATTTCTTTTCTCATAGGCTAAGATACTTCAGCTAGAGGAAATAAATGGCAAATAGAGTGAGGCTTTTTCATTATTTCCTAAAAAGAAAGTAAAATTTTATTACTATCTTCACAGGATAGTATGCTTCTTTTAATAAAAAAAAAAAATAGCAGGAGAACAAATCAAGCACTTGAGTATTATTTTTTTGTAGTCACCTAAGTGCCATATTATTTAAAAGCCACAAAATACCCAATTGCCTGGGTTAAAAAAGACTATTAAGATTTTAATGAGATTGTATTTTCTATATGGAATATACAAACTATCTTTACCACTAAAAAAAAAAAGAAGTAACACACTTATCTGTTTGACTTCTTAAAGTTTAAGAATGGCTTATCTAATTTAAAACATTTAATTTTTGGGTTGGAAAATAAACTCCCACCCAACCTCACAATATGAAAGACAGCTGAAAACACTTTATGGGTGAAACACTGCATGAAAACACTGTTTTCACTTTAGCTGAAAACAAATTAAAACAGTGTAGTCACCCAAATCTCTTAAAATACTCAGAGATTCTTCCTAGGACTAACCCACTCTCCACGATGCACAGCAGTACTTGATAATGCTGTAAAGCTCTGTGCAGTTTTGGCTTTGGTGATAAAAACACTGATGGTAGGATTGCTACTGTAGTACAGGAGTCAAAACTTGGTAAGCTGAACTTTCAACAACTGCAGCATTTATCTGGCCACAAAAGTACTTTCCAATGTAATATTGTTCATATAATTGCAATTCTTGGTTTGGCAACTCCAGACAGGTGTATCTGAACTTGTAGGAAACCTTTTCTGTCAAGCTGTGTGCAGCTTATTTTAGATGAGTGAGGGAAAATGTGAGAAAGCCAATGGAAGCAGGAGAGAAAAAAAACAAGCCATCAGTTGCTAAGTGCAATAGTACAGTGGTAGCTGTATGCCCTTTCCTCCTCCCTCTAAAAATTCCAAAGTTTTAAATGGCAGCTATTAAAATGAATTAACTCCACACAGATTAGTCAAGTATTAGTACAGCATGAATAGAATGCAGTTGTAAGGTATTTTTTGATCTATACAGTTAATTATGATTCCAGAACTGAATCAGAACTGAATAAGCACAGTGCTTCCTCTTAGAAACACCTATTCTTTGTTAATTGCACTCAGTAAAGCACTACATCATGTGTCAAGGAGCTGAGTTGAAATTCATTAATAAAAATTATATGGCAACCCTTTAACTAAAGCAGCAGGAAATACTCTTTGCATTCAAGGAACAAATTCTGAAAGTACTGTGCTAACATTTTTAAAGTAAAGGACTTTTGAGCTGCAACCTGATTTTAGTCATTTTGAAATCCAGGTACTAGAGTGCAGTGAATTGACCTGTCTCCTGAATGCTGCCCTCATAATCCTCAAAAACCGCTAAGATCGAGAATTTAAGTAGATACATAATTGTATCCAGAAAATAATTTACAAGACCATGCTTGATGGATGTGAAACATATATCTGACTTGTCTCACTCTGCCATAAAATGTAAGTATTCCAGATGATTGTACACAAAGTACACTAAAAAAAAAAGGAAAAAAAAGAAAAATAAAAAGAAGAGCATTATTCACTTGGCACAATAGCAAAATAAACACTTCCTAATAACGTATAGCTGTGTTAATTTTTCTTTTTGTAATGTTAAGCACTGAGGCATGGGAGCAGGTGGTGTATTCCAAATCATCATGTTCCACTTTCAACTTTCTGGATTTGTAAAACAGGGATATTTCCATTATATACACAGTGGTAATCTCAGATTGCTGTCATAATATTCTGATTTTGAATTCAATCACTTCACAGAGAAGAATCACGTCGCACGGAGGAAAATCTGATTATTCTCTTCCAAACTCTTACAAAATGTACTCCTTAAAAAGAAAATTCAGGATGGCCATGAGCCAGAATCTAAGTGCTAGACTCTCAGTTTCTATTGCTCATCAGGAGGACCCTGGAAAATACCTAGACAGTGCTTCCCTATTTTCCAATCACCAAAACCTCAGATGCTGGTTCTACACAAAACCTGAAGAGTGCCTGAACTATACAAATTTTGTGAGGTTTAGTGATTCTTCTAAGAAAGGTGAATCTGGTTATACAGTGACTGAATATCATTTTCTGGGAAATAAGAGTAACAAAGATATACCATGTCCCTAGATAATCTCGTATACAATAAACTTTTAACCAGCTACTAGATAAGTGGTGCTAGGGCATTTCTAGGCAGTCTGCAGGCAATGTTAGGCAGTGACATGGGACTCCATGGTACTTGCATACCTATTTTTCTTTCCATACAGGTGAATAAAAACTTCTATGTCAATCTATGCTGTTGAATTTTTTGAGCATTCATACTTCCCATATGTCAGCATATTCAAGCACAAAACCACACAGATATGAACTAAATAGAGATCAAATGTATCTTAGGAGGAAAGTACTAACCTTTCACCCAAGTTCTCATCAAAATAAAATCAAATTCACAGAATATAAGCCCCTGAATGTCTGGCAGAAATGGGGGATGAGGGCTGTGCTTGCTTAGGTACCAATATTCTACATCATGAGAAGAAAACTTAAACAGCAATTTCTACCACACATAGTAATCTTTCTTTCTACCACTCCCAAACCCTCCCTATTTTTCATTTATTAAATCATCTTAGGTATCCTCCTTATTTGCTTTCTAATGGTGTATATAGCTCTCTCCTGCTCTCTCATGCTAATTTAATAATGACCATCAAGAATAAAACCCTTCCAAGAACATTAAGTAGAAAAGGATAAATAAAATAGAAGGTCTTTCTGTGAATTTTTATGCCTATTATGCCTTTCATGCCTAATCTGGGAATTCTAATCCTTCCTAACTTTATTAAGATACTTAAACATGGGAAGAGAGATTTAGCTCACAAATCACATATGCAGAATTTCTTTGCAATATAGGATACACTCTCAACATGTGAGATCTGAATGTTTGACACTGGTAAATTTAAATTTCCATTTGGCCCCATGACTTCTTGGCTGATGCTTCTTTGCAATACAAACTCTGCTGTGCAACCATACTGTAAACTTTTTGCCTTTCTGTTAAGTCCTACAGGAAATACATTATTTTCTGGAGGCTAGAATATTCTTTTGAGTTATACACAAGCTTTTGAAAGTGGCACTTGGAGCTGTCGCCAGAATAACAGACACATCCTGCAAATTGCTCTAAAAAAAAGCATGTGCATGCATACGTAAGGATAAACACAGATAGTGCACACATGCATATGTAGACAAATAGGTACCACTATTGTATGTATCAATCCAGTTCTTACTATTTAAAGATACTGGTAAGGATGGAAAGAATTGAAAAAACAAACCCAGAGCAGATATTTCTTACCATGTGCCACCCAGCCATGTTTACACTGATCGCAGGTTCTCAGGTTAATCTTCCCTGGCTGAAAACATTCACATGTGCAATTTACCAGTGTACAGCGGATGGCCTGGAAAAGAAACAGAAGACACACGTTAATGTATTTCTTCCTGCGTGTACAGATTTGTTGTGATACTTAGAATGATATGAGCTACACAGAAAACCCCAGCTTTCTAACATTCAAAGCCTAGCTCCTATTTTAAGTAGAAATTAATTTTCTTTCAAACACATATGTCAGTATGTCCCATGGAGATGAATAAATTCCTGAAATATTTTTAAAAATTGTTCTATTTTCTTTAGGAAAAAAAAAAAAAGTTGGTAGTATGAGCAGGAGGATGCTGTAAGAGTTCCATAAATATCCTGGTTTTGCATTGACTTCATAAAGAAAGAAAGTAACTAGGGATGTCTTACCATAGGAGCATACCAGTTTGAAATCCAGATAAAAATTAGGAAACAAACACATATGGAAAGGAAAACTACAAATATATTTCCCCTTCCTTCATGGAACCCAAAGGTTATTTTTGAATTTCCTTTTTGGGTTCACCTAACACATAACTCTGCAAAAAGAAGTCATGGATTTTATGTGTTCCCAAAACAATAAACTGATCAAGGTACAAGAATAGGACTGGTTCAAAAAACATCCTGTAACTTGCCTTTACATCTCTCACTTTCTCCAATATCTAGGAATAGCCTTTTACCTCTTAAAACTCCCCATTTGTTAAACAAGAATTTCTCTCTTTTAAAGTAGGAATAGTGAAACTCCAGTCCCATGCAGAGATCTCAAATATGCTTAATAACACACTTTCCTTAATAACAGACTTTCTCATCTTCCTTTTTAGAATTATTTCAAAAATTACACAGGTTTACTTTGACAAGGGCTAGCTACAGCCACAGAAAAGTGAATATAAATTGAATGAGACTCTTTCTAATGTAACAGACATATGTTTTTAAATAGTGTAGAAGATGACCTGTGCACTTCAAACTGCTACTAATAAATTTATGGCATGCATTTAGATGTGATTTGCATGGAGATTTCTGAGACAGAGAGGCTTATTCTGATCATTCACAGATTAACAATCTACTGTAACTACCAGAGCTGCCAGGAAAAGATATCTCTATAGATTTAGATGCAATCGATGATTACTTGGGGGCTAAGGTGGGGGAAGGGTGCTTGGTACGCATTGCCACAGAGAAACCAAAGAATTATGAAGACTCTTGCCTTTTACAAAGAATTAATACACATATTTTCCATACAAAAAATATTATCTTAACTGTAGTGACTTTAAATAAATTACATTCAGCATTAGCTTGGCCTGGCTAAGCTCCTTGGCTGCTGAAAATGAAAAAGCCTCAGAATTATTTTAAATGTTTGATCCCTTCACTTATTTATCTGCATCAGAAGAAATGTAAAGACATTTATAGTTCATGGATACATTTAATATCTGTATTTCTCTGACAAATTTCTGTTAAAGAGTCCTTTATTCCTTTTATCCTGTCTGCTCCTTTACAACCTTTTACTCTCAAAAACCTAGTGAGGGAAAAAAATCCTGCTCTATTATGCCTGACACTTCAGGGCCTCAGTCCCAATGTCACCTGTCCAATTACTCATTAGCCAGGTTATAAAACATTGCTCTACAGATGCGTGATTAAAAGAATTAGTAATACGAAATATAAGGGTACCAGAGAAGTGCTGACTGTGCAGGAATAATATATGTGTTTGCGGGTTATGAGAAAAAAAATCTCCTGGAAGGTCCTGTTTCATGTTCAATAGTGTATTGACCTGGTAATATATCAAGACTACACTGGTCAGTAATGGTGTTCTTTTGCTAATATGTTCATTAATTAATGAACTCAGTAATTAATTGTACTGCAAAAGGAGGTCTTTCAAAATGATATTTTTATTTTACCATAGAAGATTTTCTCACATTCACCACTTTTTTCAGATCTCTGCGCCAACCTGACAAACACTGCTTGTATTTGATGATATTTTGATTTCTTCATGTGTCATTTGCACTACATGCAAAAGGTGTGATATAGTACATTACATGTACTAGATCAAACTCTGACATTTGGAAGAGTTGCTTTATTAAGGCTCATCAGCATTTCTATTACAACCCTATCCACTTTTGGCCTAGAGGTCAACAGGTTGCCTGTAAAAATTTGATTCAGCTTGGACCTGAAATATAGTGCTGAAGCTTAAGAGTAAGTTTCATTACACCCATTCAAAAATTACCCATTTAGCCACTATAGATTATAAACTGGGGGCGGGGGAAGTTTAGAGGTTACATGCTTCTTTTCCTCTTCTCTGAATTAAAGAGAGTATTGATGATGTAACATGTTGAACTAATTAATTGGTATGATTTCTATCTTTTATACATATTGCTGAAAATATTCACCCACATTTTTTAGAAACATGAAAATATTAGCTATTTCCTCCAATAAATAAATTAGAAAGTCTTCAAAAAGAGCTATGCATTTTTATAAATTCATATCAATTGGTATGAAAAAATCAAAACATAATTAGCATGGCCAAAATATTCAGCCTGGCCTTACTTGGCTGCTTTTTCTGCCAAGGGTGTGTATTGATGCCAGGATGTAATTTGGTTTTAGTAGTTTCCCATTCCACTACAGAGAATCCCATGCATACTTCTGAATGATGAGGATTACCCCTCAAGCTGGAAGATGCTCATTTAGGACCAAAGATACTCATTCTAACTTATGTTCTGGCATGATCTTGGGCAAATTATTTTGTTAGCCCGATGCCCACATTCCCTAAACAACAACTAGAGTTGTTTAAATTTTTTCTTAATTTCAGAGATTATTTTTTCACTTTGCTTAGTTAATTCAGAATTCCTGTAACTACCTGAGATCTCTACAATACCCAACATGAAGCCAATGGAACTCAGTGACGGGAAGATTCAAGATGCCAAAAACAGCGTGTGATTATACACACAGCATCTGAACGCTAACATTCATTAACATGAAAGAAATTATTGCGCTTTAAGACCTTCACAATGCAACCAGCAAATTCACTGAGCCTTACAAACATATGCATCACCATTATGAACAGTATTTTCACCTGTTTTTCAATGCCACTTAACTTGGGAATACAAGCCACTGATGGCTCAGGAAGGCCAGAGGGCAGCTGAATCTGAATATGGCATAGATGAATGTAAGAAACCAAAGTCTGCATGCAGACCTCCATTCCTCAGCACAGGATTTTAAGGTACACTAGCTGGTGTTCCTGTAGGTAGCTGAGTGTGTTGGTGTAACTGTGGTTGGACATTTGGTACTGCTTAATTTTAAAGGGATGGGGTGGGAAGTGGGGATGATAAAAAGATCTTCAATGTACCAGCTGAATATTGCAATCATTGTGCTAACCTGTTAAAGTGTAGGTATAAAAATCCAAGGGTGTACCAATGTTAGAATTTTGCCAGAAAATGCTTCTGAAAGAGTTTAGCTAGGCATTCCACAAGTCATGCACTGTAATTCTGCCTTCCCAAGATTTTTATAAAAAAGTTTATGCAATGGGACTTTACATACTACACTATTTTCTAGGAAAAGAAACAGAAATTTTCCCTGAGATTTTCCTCAGGAGCTTCCCCAAGAAAGCCAGAAAGAAAACAGAAGGAAAAGAAACCAGTGAATAGTGAAAGGAATACTAAACTCAGAAGACACAGTCTCCTGTGTATTAGCTGATAGGCAGTCATGTATTTAGATGACAACTTGCAGGTTAACACCGTAAGCAGCAACAAAACATGGTTTCCTACATACACCTCCTTGAAACATACATGCTGTTATATTTTACCATGTCATGGCCTGCAGTTAGCAGGAGTACATATCTTTCACTAAGTTCCTAACATATTGCTTCTTGTATTTGTATCAAAATTACAATGGTCCTTGAGGACCTATATGCAGGAAATGAGCTTGACTTCAGTAGAATAATTTAAAATAGTTTATATTGCTGACCAAATCCTAAAATTTTAAAATTGACATTGAGAAATATCCTGCAGCTCTCTTTGAGATGCTCTTCTTGTAAAGCACAATGTAAAAAGAAAGGAAGTTTGACTAATATTAAAGCATGACGTCAGTATACCTATGCATAAGTTTGTAGGGCTATTAAAAGCTCTGACTCCTCTGGGTTTCTCCCAGACCAAGGATATTAATTTAATATTGTTTGGGTGATTTTATTATTTCTAAAAAATAATTATTATTCCCATGTTAATAGAAATAGCCTACAGCAGTAATGGAAGAATCAATCCTTCTGGCTGTTCCGCAGAGCTTCCAAGAGATGACAGTCAATAAGCTGCCATGAAAGGAATGACAGTGTGGGAGAAGAAGGAGAACATGTAAAGAACAGATATGATTCCTTCTCTGGATTACTTACAACTGATCACAATAGATGGAGGCCAAGGGATGCAACATTATGGAGAGATGGGTAAGTTTTGCGACAAAGCTTTGTAATGTAACTCATGGTGAGGCTTCAAGAGTTGTGTGAGGTTGAATAGCATCTTACTGAAGTCTCAACTACATCTTTCTACGCAGTGGCAGGGTTAAAGAGTGCCTCACCTTTCTCAAATGCCTTTAAAAAGGTATTTAAAAATGTCTTTCTACATCTATATCACTGTGCACCTGAATACATAATGGAGTAAAGTGTATCATTCTCTGCACTGATGTTCCATCTACCTTTCTAATGCATCTCCTGTACATTTACACCACAGAGCTCACCTAAATCTAAATCCACTGTTATCACCCACAGAAGCATCAGGCTTGAAGATAATTTAGTCCTGTGAAATTTTTTAGTGAGACTGCAAACAAGCAAACTGGTGGATAAGTGCAGTTCTTGGCAGCTGCACTAAAATCTGTAAGACTAAGTGAGTATGCACTCTACAGAAATGTGTTACTCAGCAAAGATGCCATGGGTTTTAAACACACATACATATACACATATGTAAACTTGAAATTTAGTTTTTGTACAATAAAGATTTTGTATAAAGACAATTCACAAGTTCTATGTATTTTTGTAATACAGGCAAGAGCTTTCCACATTTAATTGACAGAGCAAATAATCTCATTTATGTTTTTAAAACTGATAACAGTTCAGGCACTGTATACCAATGAATGAAATATTTGCATGAAATTATGATTAGTGTTAGAAGCAAAAAGCACTTTTTGCAGCTTATGTCTCAACTTTAAGAGAGACCCAAACACAACATGGTATATTAACATTTTCTATCCACTGTCAAACAGTTTTACTCTCTATAGCAAATAAAAAATTACATAATTTTGAACTAATATTTTATTGAAAGTAAATAATACTGTCATTAGAAGAACAATTTTTAAGCTTTTAAATAAAGTAGATGATCTTGAGACATGATGGCACAACAAAATAATCAAAGTTAATGAGTAAGACAGAGATCCACACTTGTTTTGCTGTATGTAGACTCATGACAGAATAAGTTAGGAAGAAGACAACAGAAAAGTTCTTCAAATGTTCCAAAACTTTATTAACAGAAAGTCTCCTATGCCATTAATTTTTTCATTCTGCTTCTTTGTTATAAAGCTAAGAAGATAATGTCTATATGACAGGACTGTACCATACCACTGTTTTAAGTTCAGAGTTTTTTCTTTTTTTTTTCAGAGCACATATATGTTCTTTAAAAAGCTCCTATAATATCTATTACTCCCCTTCTTTACTACTTTATGAATCCAAATAAACATTTTTTCCTGCCAATCAAGTAGTTATTTAAAAGATCACAGCAAAAATTCTGCTGTAGATATAGCAAAAAGATCCAAACGAAATTAAACGACTTTTAATAGCTGGCAAATCAAGGGCAGAATACAATTTATTTTCAAATGAACACCAAAAGGAGGATCATTTGTATACTGACATTTATGAAATGCACTATGTTACCTTCCTGTAATAAGACTAATATCATATTATAGGGAACTGTTTTGGTTTAAACCCAGCTATCTAAGAAATTTAAGCTCCACATAGACATTTGCTTACTTCGCTCACAGTGGGATAGGGGAGAGAAATCAGAATAGTAGGAGTGAAAAACTAGGTGGGTTGAGATAAAGACAGTTTGGCAGGTAAAGCAAAAAGCCCACAAGCAAAATTAAACAAGGGATTCATTATCCCCCTTCTCACATACATTTTAACTTCTAAGAAAGAGGGAAAATTGGGGTGGAAGAGCTTGCTGCACTTTCTCCAGAATGTAGCAGAAATATGCAGAAGTATTTCAGTCTCTGCAGGATGACAGAATGATGCAAGATGACTATTCCTCCATCATGGAATTCTGGTACAAAAATAAAAATTTTGAAACTCAGCTAAAATGCCAAAACACTGGACTGGAAGAGGGGGAATGCCTCGATACCGACCCAAGTCTGTCACTCCAATAGATGCACTTAAACACTCAACCTATAACTGCCCAATCTGAAAATAATGGATAATGCTAATATATACCTTTCCAGAGATAAGGCTAATAAGCTGCTCACACAACATGGTGAGGAATGACGAAGCAGGTAAGGCAGAAACATTCAGCATTATTATTTCTTCTGTTGGCACAAAAATGTTACAGATTTTTTTATAATAAAAGTTCACTTTGATTTATGATTAGGAAATGAATGATTTTATATATAGGACTCACCTAGAGACAATAAGTGATACATGACCATTACTAACTTCAATACTACTAGCCTAACAATGCTTTGCCCAAAACAAAAAACAGTAAGGGGGGATTAACTTTGCATTTGAATGGTCTGAAAGATTCATGTAATGCTATTATATTTTTAATCTCTCTCCCATTTAGTGATACTCAAATACCTTCTGAGTTATTCACTGCATTGCAGTATTTTATTAGCAATTTCACATCACATTACATTAGTATTGTTTCTTACTTGTATTTACTTTCAGTAAATACAATTTGAAAGGTAATAATATTGTTATATTTCTCTGTAGCATTCAAGAAAACAGTTACTAATATAATATGAAGGCAACCATGCTAACAAGAGAGAAAGCTGTTAATAGGATAAAACAGCTTTTCCTGGAGTAAAGAAAACCCAGTCTCTAAGCATGGTAAAAACTGTTTTCAAGTCTTCTTGAGAAAGAACGGTTAAGTGAATGGGGAATAAGAATAGGAGAAAAAAAATTGTTTGCAATCTTGCATTAATTTAGGAGCTGCTCTTCATTTCTACCCCAGACACAAGCAAAAGTAGAAAACCTGTGTTAAGGAATGCTACCTGGACTTTTCTAGAGAAATATAACTCAGAACATATGTTTTGTTTTTCAGGAAGTGTCTGTAGAGCTTTTATGCTGCTTCTAGACAATCAGCTCACAGGGCTGCCTACAGATACTATACAAAGACTACAGGTAAGTATCACCCTACGTTTCTATAGCGTGCAAAACTAGCCTGAGCGTCACAGGCATCAAAATTATTTGCACTGAAAAAATTAAGACTGACATGAGCTTCTTTACTTAAAATTTGACGAAAAAACACAGTTGATTTAAGAATGAGATTCCCTGTGCCCAAGAGCCTGTTAGCAAATACAGATATTTGTTCTCATAGATGAAAACCAAGTTTCTGCTATGAAACCAACATTGTCAGTCACTGGAGTTCAGCCACATATGTTGCCAAGGCAGCAGTCAGTGTCAGATAGGTATCCACGCACAGATGTTTCACAAACCCTTCTCTGACCATGGCTCTTCTAGAGAATGACACTGCAAGCTACACCCAGGAACTCATCTGGAGTAACCACAACCCACTGTCTCCTTTAGAGACCACAGGAGGCAAGTTGCTTTCCCTGGCTTTTCTGGCCTGTCCTGGACCTGTGACATACACTGCCCGGGTGAGACTGCACCTGGAGTACTGCATTTGCCTCTGGAATCCTCAGCAAAGGAAGGACATGAACCTGTTGGAGCTAGTCCAAACAAGACCACAATGATCAGAGGGCTGGAATGCCTCTCCTATGAGGAAAGATTGGGAGAATTGGGATAGTTCAGACAGGGGAAAAGAAAGCTCCAGAGAGTACATATAACAACTTTCCACCACCTAGAGGGGTATGGAAGAAGGCTGGGGAGGGGCTTTTAACAGGGGCATGCAGTGACAGGACAAGGAGAAACAGCTTTAAACTAAAGGGGGTAGGTTTAGATTACATACAAGGAAGAAATTTTTTTGAGGAGGGTGGTGAAACACTGGCACATGTTGCCCAGAAAGGTGGTGGATGCCTCATCCCTGGGAACATTCTAGGTCAGGCTGGACAGGGCTCTGAGCTACTTGATCAAGTTGAAGATGTTCCTGCCCATGGCAGAGGATTGGACCAGACGATATTTAAAAATTCCTTCCACCCCTAACCTCTCCATCAGCCCATGATTCTATGAGAAGTCCAGGTGATAGTTTTCCAGAAAACAAGTGGATCTTTCTGGCAACTAAATTTTAGAAAGTATATTCTCATTATAAGAATATATATATATATATATATATACTATAAAGTATATATATTCTTTTATATAGATTACTGTAAAATAATATTATATATATATATATATATTACATATATATATTCTTATAGTGTGGTATCAGCCTTGCCATTCAAAACAAACTTCAACTGCCTTACAAGAGATGTTTCAGAATAAAGTATGTGAACCAATAATTAAAAACTTGTGATGTAAAAATTGAAAATAAATATGCTCAAAAAATATGGTTTTTTTACCTCTAGTATCTTCAAAAAGACATAGAACCTGTGGATCTAGCATGAACATGGAAGGAAACTGTCAACAATTCTTAACATTATGTGGACTATTGGGTCATTAATCCACAAAAGAGGATTTTTTTTCAGTAATTACTAAGTGGTTGAAAAGAAGTTACTTCAATCTATTAAATCAAATAACATATCTATTAAGACTAATACCTATTATTCATCTATTGTTTCTCCACAAATCAATCAGAAGATGGTGAGAATGTTAAAAGTCTTAAAGGTGATCAGATAACTCATAATCTCTAGACTAGTTTTAATCAATCTCAGTTAGTCTGTCCAGTAAAAATTACAAGTGAATATATCACTTCTAACAAGTAAATAGGGAACCTTATAAAAAAATGTAAATGTACACACAAAATTATGTTAGCAAAATCTGTTAGATTTTTTATTTTCCACCTTTTTTGCTATTAATTTAAAGAATAAGCAAGATCTGATTTAAACAAAGTAAAATGCAGCATGGCCCATGGCGTAGCTATTTCTTTCTGTCCATGTATTCAGGAATTCTCCTTAAATAATATCACAAATAAATTGTTTACTGTCTAATCTGCTCTTCAGGAAGGTTTTCCTTTCAGGATTCTTTTTCTTTCTCAGATGTTACTGCTTTCTGGATTCTAAATGATGGGTTTTCAATTTGACAAAAAGAATTATGTGGATTTGCACTGCACTGTGCTGCATTTTAGCCACGGAAGATAAATATGGGCTCTACAAAAGTTAAATAAAAGAATTATGATCAAAGAATATTTTGAAAATAATTCAAAACAGAAAATAATCTTTTCTCTCTCTTCAAGGTCAAAATTCCATACTATGTATCTTGTTCTTAAGTTATACCCTAAAGCAATAACTTCTTATTTACATTAATAAAATAGTCAATCCTGCACTGTCCCTTCAGTGACCAACCCTGTCAGCAACTAACCTGATACTATAAGCAAATAATAATAAGAAAAAAACACCCAATCTTTTTGTCTTGTCCCCAAAAAGCCAGACTAATAGGTTAAAGTATTTTCTCCTCATTAGATGAAGTAATTAATTACTTAAATACGCATTTCTTTTATTAATGTAACTTTCAAATTTTGCTTCTTTGGTATTTCCTGGAAACAAAGCAATGGATATTTTTTCACGAATATTTGCTAAAGTACATTCTATCCCTTCACTTTATTTAGGAGAGAGAAGAATTCCAGTAAATGTGAAATATGTGTCTCTTTGGCCAGAATGGAACATTAAAAAAAAAAATATATATATATACATATATACATACATGTAATAAAACCAGAGAGAGAGAGAGAGAAAAGAGGAAGAAGGGGGGCAGGCAGTGGAGGGAGAAATGTTATTGGTTTTCTCAGAAGGATTTTCTTTTATACATAGCTTTATCCTATAATTTTGTCCCTGTTGGGCACACTGCCTAAATTTAAACACAAACAGTCAAGCAATGAAGAAACATTACCACATTTACTGTGAACAAAAACTCCCAGTTGTACAGTGAAATTTTAATACATTTCAACTTATCTCTTTTACTAATGGGAAGAGTACAAACCCTGCAGGAATTCGCTCTGCAAACTGGTAATTACAGTAGACTCACTTTTTTATAATGCATATGTATAGTCAGACACAAGAAACATAGCTGCCCTTTTGATGTAGGTTACAATAGGAATGTTTAAAAAAAATTATGAAAATCTGCAATTCTAAAGGAATGCACTATTTCATGGGAAGTTGTCCTTTAGCTATACTAAAGAAATAGATATAATACAATATAACATACATATATTTATTTGCTTTTGCAATCTGAAGCAGAACCTTTATCAGGCTGATCCTTTCTTTCAAGTAAGGTAGGGTCTTTTGTTTTGTTTTTGTTGTTGATGTTGTGGTTGTTTTCCTAATGTACCTACTGGTACAAAAAAAAGCTGGTTTCCATCCTACACTATCATGTATGAATTCAGAAGATCTTTATTCTCCCAGGCCTCCCCTCTACACAACCTTAAAATTTAAATAATTTTGATCATCAAGTTCATGTCACATTAAATCATTGTGACATACATTTAAAAGGACTATTTTAATTCCAAAGATTTACAACATACAATGTCCAACTCATATCAGATAGGACATGCTTTGTCAGGCAAAACATGTTTGTAGTGTACACAAAGGGAGATTTAATTTATTCTGTGGACATGTGAAATCAAAGATCTACTGCCAAGTCATACATACAACAACATTTATCTTTAATACAATAATGATATGACACAGCTATATGTTAAAATATCTGAACAAGCAAACAAACAAACAAGAACAAAGTACAAGACAAGTAAGGGTTTGCAAAAAACCCCATATTTCCAGGTCTTTTATGGTTTGCACCACTATTTCTTAATGTCTATCAACAAGCCACACCACTTGATTCTGCAAATACTTGCACCATCACTCTTTACATATACTCATATTGACATTCTATACAGGTAGGACAAAATATCCCACAATTCTTTAAATAAACCATTGTGTGCACTAAGAACAACAGACAAAAAATCAGGTAAGAATTCCCATCTGGAGTTCCTGTAAAAACACACATCTTCAAAACTGCCAGAAGAGCAAGCCACACTACCTGGCATTTCTTTGAGCTGCATTTTCACCAGGTTGCACCACCTAGCTTGGTGGACACACAATTTGCCTGTGAAAAGGATCATAGGCCAAATGAAAACCATGGTGAAGGTCTCTCCTGTAAGACCTTTAAAGATACTTTCCATGGAGGTTTTACTTAAAACCCATAGAATTTCACGTGAGCTGGAAATTTTAATTTCCCTTACTGCTGGAGAGTAGCTTTCTCACAGAGGTAGCCAGTTTCTCTACAGAGGTGTTTTTCAGCAGTGAAATAACTTCATTTAAAAGGGAGCTGTTAATGACCGTGGAATTATTATTTTTTTTTCTTTTTTAAATCAAAGAAATCTGATCTGGACTAAATGTGAAGAGATTCCTTCTCATTCAGAATTAGGAGGTTTGGTAAGATGAGACTGAGGAAGGGTGCTACACTAATGAAAGGCACAGAACTTGATGTGTGTATGCAAGGTAGGCATTTTACTAACTCTAAAATCCACAAACTTCTAGGAGAGTGAGAAACACGTGTGCCAGCAGACCTTTGAGTGTGAACATTCTTCACAGTAACAAAAGTAATTTTCACAGAATAGGGGTTATATTCCATATGACATGCAGCCCTGGCTGACGCAATCCTTAGGATGTGCTCAGTTAGCAAGTCTTTGTTGAAAGCACATGGGAGGTAACACAAATTCACGTTCAGAAATTACCTTCACGACTGTATATCATAACTGTCACAGTGATTTCTGTCTGTCTCAGGGTGGGCAGAGAAGATACACAGAAGCTCAGTCTTGACTTGAAATCCATAACTTATGCTAAAACATCACTTTATTTCTAGATTTCAGAAGCAGTGTGAGGAGAAACAAAAGACAAAATATCCCAGATTATGACACTTTTTGTGTAGAAGACAACAGACTCAGTCATATTTCTAAATGGAAGAAACAGTATCTTTGCAATGAATATGCAGCAATGCAGCTTTCCTCTTCCTGACCGACAACCTTCATTTAATTTCTAAGGAGTCACAGAAAGGAAATGCCAAGCAATTTGAAAAAGACAATGCTTCCTTTTAATGTCCTGTCACGTGCAAAAGTGAGCAATGTCTCTTTTTAACAACTTTCCATAAAAAGAAAAAATTAGAAAACTAAAATTGGCTGTACTAAATGGGTGTAAAAAGATTATAGGTGAGACAATTAGACATAAAGACTTTATCTAATGAAAGCATTCCAGATCATTGGCAGTGACCCTCATTATTTATTTCTCGATGCTCCCCAATTTTTAGTATCCAGTTTGATTTGGGACTCAGTTTTGGGAAGCGTAAAGGACTTTCAATACATGCAGAAGTTCTGAGGATGTTGATCTTAAGTAACTTTCGTTCTCCTTATCACTCCTCCTTTTCATGTGTAACAGTTGATGATGTGTGCGGAAAATAAAACTAATTAGGATCAGGTGGCTGCAGTTTACGGCAATAGTCCTGAGTGATACCTGAGACAACATGAAGTAATTTGCTGACAATGAAGCTAGAATAAATTTTATGTTAGGGGCAGTGTTGGAGGGAGAATAAAAACTCTTTCTGTCTTATTTTTTTAACTGATGGCAGTCTGAAAATTCTGTATCTGTTTAAAGCGCAAGAAGCAGTAAGCAAGGAGAAACACATTTTTAAGCACAATTCCAGGAAGATGAACAACAAAGCCTACGAAGCTTACCACAGTGTTGCAATGCTTTTCATATTTGTCATCAGTCCTACAAATACCATTGCCTCCTGTTTTACACCTGCATATTTATTGCTGTGTTACATAAGACATGCTAGCCTGCTACCACAGTTTCTGTAACAGTAACGTGCCCCTGAGCGCCAAAGTCGGGAGTCAAGAGATGCTACACTTCTTGCTTCTGACCTCACAAATTTGTCACAGAATCAGAGAACATCCTGACCCCACAAGGATCATGGAATCCAATTCTGGCC
Source organism: Zonotrichia albicollis (assembly GCF_047830755.1). Classification (NCBI taxonomy): domain Eukaryota; kingdom Metazoa; phylum Chordata; class Aves; order Passeriformes; family Passerellidae; genus Zonotrichia; species Zonotrichia albicollis. The sequence continues at coordinate 50,586,585 of NC_133860.1, forward strand.
CTTCACAGCACCACCCCCAAGAGTCACATCATGTACCTGAGAGCATTGTCCAAATGCTTCTTGAACTCCACAGTATTACTGTCTTGCACAGATCACAGTTATTGTACCTGAATTGGGCCAAATGAATGTCAAATTGTTTTTGAAAGATCAATTTGCTCTCTCCTGATTTTGCAATTAGGAAGGCATCTTCATATAAACACACAGGACATTTTACATTTAAATACAGAATTAGTTTTTCTTCTAATATATTTTCTTATAATAGCTTAGCAATTTCATATATTTATTTGAAATCAGTTGAGAACTCAGATATTACACTGGACCAAAGGAAAAAAATCATAGTTGTTTTGCTTATATTTTCCATTGCTTTTGTGTATTATATAGTGACAGGAGTGGTCACTAGTCTGACTTGGATGTTATCCATTTTTCTTCTTCACTAATAGGTGAATTTATACCTTGAAATGCATGTTAAAATATTATCTCTGGATCCTGAAGTGTCATTTATCTACAAATCTAAGACAGATTAGGCAATGGGAGTTATGACTTGGTTTTGACAATCTGTTCCTGTATCTCAGATTTGGAATAAGGAAAATTGTACTCCCAGCATATCTAAACCTTGAGAATTCTGCAGAAAAAGTAAACGAAATAATGAAGAACATTTTCTTCATTTTTTTTTTCTTTTTTTTTTTTTTAATTGAACATAAGCTATTTTATTAAATAAAACTTATCTATTTGGACACATGCATTCAGCCAAAAATTACAACAGCTATACAGATATCCCAGCAACCATCAGGCTACCCCATCCAAAAGAATGTATTCTAATATGCAGCATTAAAGTAAGAGCGAGTATTGCCACTTGGCAGCATATATTGTATTTGAACTCAATTATGTTCTACTTTATTTTAATAAAAGAAGCAAACAGTGTGCTCATTTGTACCTTATATTTATCAAATCCTGACTGTCCATTTTGATTTTTCAGTGTTCAGCATGTCTAAAAATCTACCCATATCCTCATAGACAAAGTCAAGTGAATTAAGTGCATCCCCAGCTTCTTTTACAAGCTCTGTCCCACCTTCATCCAGAGGAATACAATATTCTTTGCATGTTTAGTATTTCCTTCATTTGCCTTCTGTCATGCTGGTGTTAGACCTCGCCAAGTGCAACACAGCTACAGCAATCCTGCTGCTACACAAGCGCAAAGTGTAGTCGGCAGAAAGAGGAATGTTCTCACTCCCTATGCAAAGTCCAGCCTGTAGGCTCTAATCCAGCATGTATACTTATGAGAACATGCTGTGCTCATGCTAAGCCCTGTATTTACTCCTGTCATAGCACCCTCCAGTTAATCAGAGGACAAAAGTTACTTTGGTCACCGTGTAATATGCAAACGCTTTTCAGAAAATACATATACATACTGTGTACATCTGTGGAAAAAGCAGACCAGGCTGGTAGAAAGTGAAATGGCTGGGTGTATGCAAAACACTGACCCAGAGTCTCTTCCCACTACAATCAATATGAGATGTTTTCTCCTGTTTCACTGAAGGGGAAGTAAGCCCTTCATAATTTTTTTCATTGTTTTATGAAATAAGAGAAAACATAGTGACTGGAAAATGCGTCAATAACAACCTACCCTCTCCCAAACTATAAAACTGAGAGTTTAAATTTAAACTCTCAATTTTATAGTTTAAAATTGAGAGTTTAAATTTAAACTTTAAAATTAAACTCTCTTTAAATTTATCAGCCTAAGAGAGTAAAGCACAAAGCTATCAGCCTAACTATTTAACTGAGGGGACAAATCCTGCTCTCAGCATTTTAATGCTCGTAGGGCAGGAAGGCTGCATAGGGATGCTTAAACCTATGGTAATCATAGCAGGTATAAATGGCTGGTACTCTTTAGTTGCAGACATTGCTGTAGCTGCTCCCTAGTGCCCTTCCTCCCCAGACAAACTCAGCAGCAGTTCTGATGAGCTCTTGCTGCCATCCTCATCATCACAAATGCCATTTCCTGCTGTCATCTACCTACACATACATGTACAGCATTATTAGCTGCACTGTAAATGCCTGTCTGTGTGCAGAAGGAGTTAGATCACCACCCTTAACTGCAACTTTTTTCTCCTGTGGGACAAAAGCAAAGGCCAGATGGAATGGGTTCCTCTGTGTAGACCTTGGGGTCTACGTGATAACGTTAAAAAAGCATGCACTACAGAGAGGACTAAAGTCAGCTGTAAGAAATTCGTATGTCACCTCATTATAGCCAACAGATTTTCATGATGAAAAGTTCAAGTCACAATGAGACAAATGGGAGACTTTTCTCTCATTTTTTGTTAGAGTTCCACCAGCTCGTAATTAAAAGCAATATTTAGCCTAGCACAAACTAGTGATTGGTAAAAACAAGATGCAATCATAAGCACAGGCTCTTTTCTCCACTCTGCTTACCACCTAATACTCTTTGGTGTGAAAACCAGTCTGGAAATTGCTTAAAAGCCACCCTTCTGGTGAGAATTCCAGAGTTTTTGGGTAACAGTTCTGCCAGACACAACACAAAAACAGAGTCTGTTGCAGTATGTTGATAAGTCTGTTTCAACTCCTAGGAAAAGCCAGATGGTGCAGAGGTGTGTGATAGTAATTTCTAAAAAAAATAAATAGTTGTGGTTAGTTTCATTTTGAGGATCAAATTCAGGTCAGTTCCACTTTATTCAGAATGATTCACTTCTCAGTATTATTATTTGGTTACTGAAAATGTGCCTGCTGCTGTGAAATCCTCAAAAAGAAAAGGAGTTTAAATTCAGGGGTTTAAACACAAACATAGAGGAACAAGATGTGCTAAGTAGCTAAGGAATTCAAACTAATGAAATTGCCTTCCCCTAAATTTTCAACAAAATTAGTAAAATTTTCAATACATTCACAATTTAAAAAAATCAACATCCTTCAAAAATTCATCTAAATTTAATTGAAGACTTGAACTGTACATGGGCTTTTGGTATTTCAAAAAGCAGTATTTACATGAAGAAAGTATCATTCCAAAAACCAGGAAGTGATGCTCCATTAATATTCATTACATGCCAACACTCAAAAAAAAAGGGAAAGAAAATGTAAGCTGCCAAGTTTATTTTGGCAAAGCTCTATGACATGATTTGTTTTCAAAGCAAAATCTAGAAAATGTCTTTAAATCAATGTAAATCCTTTTCAATTTGAAAAAAAACCCCAAACACATAAAACATAAGGAAAACATAAGCACTTCTGAGTTTTAGCCTTTTTTTCAATGCTAAACTGTACATTAAACAGTTTAAGTGAAGTATATTGCCACAGAAGACCTACCAATTTATGTTAGATACATTTTTTCTTGTCTTTGCGTCAAAGAACTTGATCTGTTTGTTACCAAAAAATTATAAATTAATGATATTTAATATTATTTTCCCTTCCCACTTATTTTCTTTGTGTATATATATATATATATCTGCTCATATTTGAAATGAGTGAGAACACCAAGTATGGAGAATAACCTCAGTTTTCCTAGGCAAAGACTGAACTACACAAGAAGATGGCAGTGGCCTTTAGCATGGTGTTAGCATACTTCTGAGAAATGAAAACATTGATTCATTGCCTGGCTGGGCCCGAGGCAGGAAGGGGGGCAGTGATGTCCATATTGCAGAGTGGAATGAATGCCATACAGAAATTCCTAAAGCTCTTCTGCAGAGATTTGCAAAAGCAGCACACCACACACATTTGGCCACATTGCTTCTGGCACCCAAGAATTTTTTATAAAAGCAGGGCAGGTATTTCCCAGCAGCACAGGACCAGTGCATTGAGATGCCATCGTCCCACACAGCACAAAATATCACTCTAGCAGGTCTGTCCTCAGCACAGAAACTGGAAGCCTCTGTTACTCATGTTTGAATTCCACTTACTAATTGCAGTGACTAAAAAAACAAAGGCATTTCTGAAGCCAAACATGAATACAAGGAACAGGCCCCCACATGACTGCATGAAGGTGTTGCTTCTAGACCAATTTCACTGACTTCCTGAGTGACTTAATGCACCTTTTCTTCAGTTCCTCTACCTTTCAATCACAATTACCAGCTCAGGAAGAGAGACTGAGAATTAAATCTAGAAAGCAGAAATTCTCAAATTAGGAGACAGCAGAAAAGCAGCCATGTACACCCTGAAGACTGAAGTCTGAAGAGCTACACCTAGGGCATTGCTGTGTATGCTGTTCTTCCACTCTTATCCCATTTTCCCCACCACATGCAAGTTCTGTCCTTCCCTGGTATCTTGAGATTTACCTTGTGCCAGCAGGCAGGGGAACACAAGGTGAGGGGGACCATGGGCTACAGTGGGCTCCATTGCAAAGGCAATCTCTCTGGCTACATTAAGGGCATCTCCTCTTCCTCAAACACCTCATCTTTTGGGAAATTGAACTTGCCCAGAGCACATCCCACCCTGCCCAGGAGAGCAGGGCAGGCTGGTCAGCCCTAGGGCTGATGTCAGGGCTCAGGACGTGAGGCTCCTTTGAGCAGGGAGAAGAACAAGATAAGGGACTGGAGAGTGTGGATAGTTCCCAGGAGGCACGGTTTGAAGGAGGAGATCATTAGACAAGGAGAGCTAGCAGAACCCTTGATTGAAAGCTTTTTTTTCATCTGATTTAGGAGAAATTCTCGGGCTGGGATTTTGCCTAGCTAAAAGAAAGAATAAATCAGATGTAGCAGCAGTCATCAGTAAAAACTGCTAGGCTTGGCTTAAAGGGTAACTGAGGACCAGGACTGAGGAACTGGAGAAACACTGCAGCATTAGAGGGTGAGTAGCAGTGGCAGGGTAAAGAAGCAAGCTTAGAACCATTTTTGACTAAACAGCAGAACAGAGGTCTCTTCTGTAAAACTACTTCTCTGAAACCATTGGGGGCCGTGACTGGCAGATATCCATACATTCATGCAGATGTATTACTTCTCAAAATTATCATTCAAGTCTGTTGGTATAGCAGTTTAAAATACACCTTTCAGTTGTAAGCATATATGGTAATGTTCTTCACCTCATTTAAAAATTTCTTCCCTTCTCTGAAACAGTGGCCCCATTGAGTAAGGACTGAAAGATGAAAAGCAGATGCTCCCTAGGAGACTGGCAAAACTGTTAACTCAGAAGGCATCTCACTCACCCAATTACTGAGTAGGACAGTATCTAATAGTGATTAGATAGTAATATTATTAAATGCCACTGAAAGAAACCTGTAATTCTGGGAGCCCTGTAAATTCTTCATTAGAGTCAGCATCCAAATTCAATACTGTTGAAGGGAATCCTGGCAGATGAGAACAGACTTTCACATAATTTTCCCAAAACAAAATTGCTACTTCTGTGATTTTTTCTAATGTTTTCAGGGGGTTTTGGTCAGGCACAATTTTTAAAGTCAAATGAGATTTTGCATCTATGCTGAGTTGTTCCTTTTTTCCTAAATCTTAAATACTTGACATGCTTTGGGAAATCACTGCTTATGAGCAAGGGATGAATTTTCGATTGTTTACTTTATACAAGGAGAAGTTGCAAAGCTGTTCCACTGCCTTGTAAAAATTCAAGGGAGTGAAAAATATGTGGAGAGAAGCAGAACACCTACCTGACCAGCAACAGTGAAGGAAGTAAAACGTGAAGGAAAGCACTGGTTCAGATTCAGAGAAAAAACATGGAGGGAGGGACAAAGGCAGAAGTGGAGGGAGAGAGAGAGAAATAATCAAAAGAACTAGGACAAAGATGCAAATATGAAAAAATGAAAAAATATATTAAAGGAAAATTAGACAGAAATACTGACCTCAGATTTAGAAGAATTTTAAATTTGGTATTTTAAGGGTTAAGTACTACATTTTTGGGAGTAAGGGGCATAATAACAAACTGATCAGTTTGCCACAGCCCTGCAAAGCTCACATGTGAAAACATGCCATTGCACATCATGTGTATCCATCCTATTGAAATCCAGACAGACATTAATCACCAAAAGAGGAAGTATGAAACTCACTTTAATGACTTCTAGACTAAATACCCCAAACACACAGACACACACCGCTTTCAAATACCTTTTACTAGTGTTTTCCATGTACATATGTTACCTTGATAGCTAATGGTTATAGCAAAATGTTAGGAGCTCAAATTAATTTAGACTATTTTGTAAAGCACCTGTAAGTTCTTGAGGTTCACCTGTGCAGCTCTGAACGAGAAGAGTTTAACTAGTGAGAATTTATCTGCATCACTGATGGACAATTTTTCAAAAAGGCTTGTAACTTGCCAGGTCAAAAAAACACTCATATTTTGTGAAAAAATTAAATAAGGGTCAGAAGTATTTTGTTTTTATTCTTTACTTCATAAAACATTATTCCTTTTATAAACTAAAAGGCTCCTGATCTTTTCAAGAACACAAAATATGAATATAAAAAATGGAGCAACATCAGCAGCTTTCTGAGGAATTGCTTTTCACAGAACAGTAGGTTCTCAACAAATAATTAAATGGTATAGGAAACACTCCTCAAAACTCCACACACATGAAACCTCAGCATGGAGAGCAGATGGGACAAATATACCCCATGAATCACTAGATTCAGCCAGAAGACCCTTGGACTCCAGCTTGCATGTTGGTGAAAGGAAGCCAGATAGAGGGATACTTTAACTCCCATTTGTGCCCAGGGTATGACAAAAAGTGGAAAATGTCTGTCCTACTAAATTAAGAAAATAATTATAGTATGATTTAGCAAAAAGGCTTGTCAACCTATCTGACTATATCTCCAAGGGAAACACTAGTTAAGCAGTCATAGAGTCCATGAGTCAATCCTTTTACCCTTCCACAATTTTAGAATCCCTGAATGTGCTTTCGCTGTCTTTGGTAGAAAAGTAGGCTTTGTAAATGTACCTAATTCTTATAATACAGTAGCACAAAATATAGCCCAGAAGCTACATGCTGTCCCTAGACCCTTTTGCTTTGGCCTGACAAGTACTTCCAGCCAGGGAATTCCACTGCAGTTACTTAACAGTGAGGAGATAGCAGCTGATCAACCAGCAGCTCCTGCCTAGACACACGGCACATCTTCCTTAACCAAGCAAAAGTAGCTCTGGATGACAAGTGCTGCTGAAGGTGAGCTGGAGAGAAGCTTTGGGGGAAATCAGAGATCTGTAATAAGTTTCAGCACAACAATAAAGCGGTAGATTTGGTTTCACTAATACTGCTGTTCACTCAACAGTATGCCTGATACAGGTAATTCAAATTTCAATTCCGACTCTGGAAAAGAAAAGTTCTTTTAATCATGCCAAGCCTGGAACTAAGAATTATTGTACATCTAAGAACTCAGAATACCTCAAACTTCATCTAAGAAAAATGCTAAAATAAACTACATGAGTACATGACATTGTACAGGTCCTTTGCCAGACATGAACAAGATGTGGAGCACTCAGATACGTTTCTGAGTACTGTGCAAAAAAAGGTAAATATAACTGTACAATCAGACATGTTAAAACCCCATTTGAAGTAGCCTACTAGAAAATAGAGAGATTTATGGACTTGTATATGAGATGTTTATATAAGTTTCAAAGGCTATTTTCAAAAAAAAATTGTTTAAAAATATTTCACCAGGAGGCTCCTTGGAAGCAACACCTGTTTAAACTCTTTCCTTAGTATTGCCACTAGAATTCAGAACTCACCAATGAGACAGGATCAATCATTTCAGGTTTTCACATATCTTGAGCTGTTAGGTGAACCAATTTTAAAGATCACAAATGACCAGTACATGAATCAAGGCAAGTGTTCACGCAGTTAATTTTTGTGAGGGGATTAACGAAATACCATTACTATGTTTCAATTCAATAAGTACTGCAGTTGTTCTCATTTTCCCCCTGTTCTCAGAACTAAAAAACATAAATGAAATGGCCTTTTATCCTTCATGACAATCTCACTCATTTTTGCAGCAATTCTATTAATCTAATAAAAACCTATGGACATACCACACCAAAGACAGTAAAAAAAGGCTATGAAAAATATTGAAAACATTACACTTGCTATAGACTTCACAACTATAATTATGTTCTAAGGTATCAGAAGATCAGTAAAAACAATTTTACATCATGCTTTTAGTTAAATATTTTCTCAAAACTCTTTATTTTTTTTTCCTTTTACTTTTTCTTTAGTAAAGTTAACTTCACAACCCACATTGCTCCAGCCTGCATACACTTTATAAACTCAATGATACATGCTAGTGTTTCACATAGGGTTGTTCATACCAGCATGTGTGCTTATTTGAGGACTATTAAATGCAAAGGACTGAATACAGAGCCCTGGAAACCATGAAGAAATGCAGACCAGATTCCTTATATATGTGTGTGTGTGTGTGTGTGTGCGTGTGTGTGTGCGTGTGTGTGTGTGTGTGTGTATATGTATATATGTATATAAACACGTGCATTTATATACACACATATTTAAATATTTAAATAAAATGAACAGATTTTAAATATATAAACATTTCATGTATAAAAAGGTGTCCCACTTAAAATAAGTTAAGACGACAGGAGTCAGAAATAGGGAAGCTGGCCACTACTCTGAATTCAAATTCTATCACTGTCACTGATTGATTTAATTACTCCCTACATAAGTATTGTATGGAAAAACTGCACTTTAATAACCACATCATTAGAAGGAAAATAAACTAAAGAAAGGACTTTACATTACATGCAGGACCTGGTCAAACCCTTCCTTTTCATTGATTTCAGTGGGCTCTGGATCAAGACCATATTGATTGCAGGCAGTATGGTTCAATGATTAAGACAGCAAATTTAAGTTTCATTCTTAGCCTGGTCATTCAGTGCGTCTGAGTCTGGGGGAAGTTAATCACTTCTTGTATCTCACTTTTTCCATCCATGTAATAGGAATAATTCTAATTCCGTTTACCAATAAAGGGAACCAATATATTCCAACAAAAGCTCAAAAGTTAAATATTCAACTTATGTAAGTGTGAGACAAACATTCTTACTTTAAATTTTAAATAAAACTTCCTGGAATGGTGGGAACTTCACCTAGCAATTTATGATCCAGATTACATGGTAATCTTCTATGGTAAATCTCAGTTCAAAGCCTGTGTATATGTGTGCATGTGTGCATGAAAGGGAGAGAGACACAGAGAGAGGCAGAAGACACTGTTGCTCACTAACTGGCACTTCATAATATATTTGATTTGTAGTAATAAAGCAAAGAAAAAGTAGTTGTCAGTTAAAATGCTATTTCTGTCACACTTTTTAATAATATTGCCTCTGTAATTACACTGTGGTTCTTTATACTTACTCAGTAAAAGCTTGCTTAGTTTTACCATGGAAAACAATTTATGGAATTACAGAAACAGACTGAACACAGCAGTTCATTTGCTGAGGCAATTATCCAGATCCTTGTCAAAAAAAGAGAGAGAATAAAGACTGTGATGTGCAAAAAATGTTTCTAATTCTATGCTATAATACATACAATATGTCTGTGGTTGTGCTGGATTATGTTAATAAACTGCAGTCGAAATATATTTGTCACAACACAAAGGAAGGGTGCTATCAATTGTCTTGCCAGATAGTTTAAATTAGTCACCAAAACGTCTAGCCAGGGTTTCCTCTGTGACCCTTAGATGAAGGGAGAGGCTTATTGGACAGTTTTTCCTGTGGGAATAGACAGATTCTTCTAATGCTCAATTATTTAAAGTAATCTGGAAAATAACTGTAAAGTGAACTGTGTCACAGTTGCTTTTTTTAACAGATATGAAAAATTCAGCCCTGAACACAAATCCTGTATTATTTTTGGCTGGTTATCACTCAGAAATGAGTTCCCCTAATATTTAATAGAAAAAATGGTGAGAAGCTGTATTCCTTCTTTTGGGAAGAGTAAAGTGTGTAACAAGTGAGATACTGCTCAGAAAAAAAGAGCAAACAAACTGTAACAAAAAATCTAAGCCTACAGTCCAGAAAAATTCCATTTTTAAAAAGAAGAGAAAAAATAAATGAAATATTGAAAACAGAACACAGACTTGTTTGTTCACCTACATATATTCAGAAAGAAATCTATTTTAAGAGTGAAGTCACTTGAATAAGAAGTTGGAAGGGGACCATCTTAAAGCATACTGGCACTCCAGAAATACATTTGCTACCATGTATTTTGCTGAAATTCATTATTTTAATATCTGTCCTTTCTTGTTAGATGTGTACCATTTACACTGCAATATCATTTATAAAGTTTAATTATTTTTTCAATTATTTATGTTAAGAGAAAAGTTCAGATTTTATATGATTTAAACTGCAAATGTAACAACCAGTTTCTTTTCTCCAGCTAATACTTCCTATTCGGCAGAACATATTGCTGTAGACTCCTTGCTATAAACTTTGTTTTGCTGGGAAAAGGCTGGAAAAAGAGAAGACCTTCTTTATTTTACAGAAAACAAAGCAAAAATGGCATCCAAACACAGATCATGAATTGTGAGCATGCTACTTAAGTTTCATGTATTAAAACGTGGATGAAGTTTCCTCCTTCCCCACTTCCCCCAACATCTGGAGATAGTTTGGTGGAGCAATTTCAAGAAACCAAACAGTATCTTTGCTTGACTAGCTCTTTTCATTCACAGATAAACAATTAATGAAATGGGCAACTAATTTCTAAAGTGTTCATATTCATTAGACTGTTTCCTGAAATTAAGTAGCTGTTCCATGATGCAGTGCCCACATTAATGGTAGTGCTATTCTTTTTACAGATATATAAGGGTTTTTTTTAAAGAATATCCATTCATGTTTAATATAACTAGGAATCAAAGGTGAAGAAAAAATGATTCCACTTTAAAAATAAATGTATTTTCAAAATAAAAGAAGCGTAGGACAACTAAAGAATTATTCCACCTTAATCACTAAAAATCACTGTCTGGACCACACTTCACACTTCAAATCTAGGTTAAATTATTTTGTGGTTGTGTCTCTGAATTACAAATGAAGATATCTGAAGTTATGACAGTTTGTAATATATTTGAATTTGACCATCCAATACAGGGTGGAAAAACAAACTCTACAGTGCAGAGGTCTGACTTAAAAAAATTGTTCAATATGATTAATATTCAATTTGGCAGGTTAAGTGTCTGCTAGATATTGGCTACTTAACAAATCCTGGTTACCACTTCTGACCAAAAGATTATACTAAAACACTGCTCTTTCCATACCACTTATTTTTTATGTGTTACCTGCTGTCAGGTAAAGAAAGCTCTGTGAAAAAATTTTTCAGCTCATCTTCTAGTCTCAAAAATGTTACCTGTAGATTTTTTTTTGTGATACAGCTTTGCTTGAGCTGAACATATATTACATAATATAATTTCCACTCAGAAAAGGTAAATACAGCTTTATAGAAATCCATCTCACATTAACTAGTTAAAGGCTGTGACACAATATTGCCACGACCCGTATTTTGTCATTTTTACTTCCCCATAATTTACTGTCCTAGTAAAGAGTTGAGGATGGAGAAATGTGTCCCAGTTTTCACCGCGACATGAACAGAAGCCGCTGATCAATGAGTGTAATTTCCCTCTGCCACGTGGCTGCAGTGGCTCTGGGGGAAGCTGTCGGGAGAGACAGCTGGTAGGGGAAGTGCCTGAACCTCCATGCTCATCCTACACTGACTATCACTCCATTTAGAGCTGTTTACAGGACACTTGAACAGCAGCATGAATCAACTGGGAATAACAGCTACTGAAAAATATTTATATACCAGAGTACATTTATTTAATGTTTTACTAACTGAAGCCCTCATACTACAAACATTCACCTCCTGGTAAACACTGCAAAGAGTAATTCTGTCACTAATAATTTTCCATTACTTCACATACACAGAGGTTTACAATCCAGGCAATCTTTGCACAAGTCACCCAAGTACCTAGCTTAGGGGATTCTCTTTCTTTCTCAGATATCCACTGGTTTATACTCACATTCTTGTGTAAATACATAATTCCATACTCCTTAAATAAATGCTGCTTTTAAAAATAAATGGATAATTTGAGCAACATAACATGCCTAAGCTGAAAGGGTATCTCTGTCTGTCAACCTCTCACACAACTGAGAGAGCTGAGATATGCACACCGAGGCAGGAGTGATCAGGCTCCATCAACATTCTCTTTCGGCCAAATGAATGAACAATGATGAGAGATGGAAGAATGCAACTCTAGACGTTAAAGGAAACAGAAAAATACTTCAGGCTACTCTCTGTCTGAATTAGAACACTCATGTACAGTATTATCATAGTTTAACTAAACCACTTAGCAAAATGGATTCAGAGGATCTTCTGCATTTGTCACTACACCTACAACCTCCAGATCTAAATATTACCTCTGATTAGCAAACAGAGAAACCTGAAAGTTTACAATTATTTTATTTGACTGTAGGCTTCACAAAGGATAATGCCTGATACGGTCCACCATGATTACGTTGGGCAAGTCACTTACTTTCCTTCACTCAATTTTCCCATCTAGAAATTATAATAACTAAAGTGACTTCATTCCTAGAGTGCTTCAGACCTGACAGACATAAAGCACCATGTCCAAGCTGTGGGTTCTATTTGCTTTCAGCAATCAAACCTAATCAAAACATACAACTATCTGTTGTGGCATACCCAGAGTACACACCCGTGCTAAGTAGCAGTAAGATAATTATCCATTCTTTTCTTGAGGTCAGCTTTAACCTGTGGTCTCTTCAGACATACTCAGGACACACACAAAAAAAAAAAAAGGCAACAAAACAAGAAGCTCCCCACAAAATAGATATTAAAAGATCACTAAATCTTTGCAGTCATACACAAACTTCATTTGTGCACATGATATGAATGATTTCAACAGAGAAGTAAGAAATCTAGGTGAACATAAAAAGAAATTAAAATTATATTTTCAAATTTATGACTTAAAATTTAAAAAATGAATTTTCAATTTTATTATATAAAACCAAATTTTCAAACATAGAAATAACTTCATAGTAACAGGTCTATTGAGATTTCCAGTATTCTGATAATATACTCACATTTTCAATATGAAACAAAATTTCTCTTCTCAGAATGTGCGTTTAAATTAAAAATGTTTTAGATAGGTAGAAAAGAGCCTGTGTATAAACAATTCTGATACCTATCAAAAAGGAAATTTTCACTGCTACATGGGTAATCACTGAAGTCTTTCACAAAAGGCAAAACCACATAAAACAGAATATATTGCCATTTTTAATGAAAGACATAGTGGGAGCAAAAATTATTCTTAAATTATTAACTTTTATCACTATTTATATTTGAGTCTAAACTGAATAGACTAATTATGAAGGTTTTGAATAATTGATTTAGCTTTTCAGAGAGTGATTTGAAGAATACTGTAAACAAGAGAGGTAGATGGGACAAAAACAAATCCAAACACAATTTGTAAGGAGATAAGCTTGAGCGAAAGGATGGAATCCTGGGCTGCATCCTAAGTGGTGTGGCCACCATGTTGAAGAAGGTGATTTTCCTCCTCTCCTCCTCTCTGGAGTGCTTCATCCAGCTCTGTGGTCCCAAACTAAACAAGGACATGGAACTATTGGAGCAAGCCCAGAGGAGAGCCACAGTGCTGCTGAGAGGACTGCAGCACCTGCCCTGTGAAGTCAGGCTGAGACAGCTAGGGCTGGTCAGGAGAACAGAAGGTTGTGTGGAGACCCCTCAGCAACCTTCCCCTATCTGATGGGGGCCTACAGGGAAGCTGGAGAAGTACTCTTCATCAGGAATTGTAGTGATAGGAAAAGGGGGAATAGGTACAAATTGAAAGAGGGGAAATCTAGGCTAGATATTGAGAAAGAATTCTTTATTAGGAGGGTGGTGAACTGGCACATTATACTGGAACATGCCCAGGGAAGTTGCAGGTGCCCCAACTCTGGCAGTCCCTGCCCATGGCAGGGGGGTTGAGTCTTGATGATCTTTAAGGTCCCTTCCAAGCCTTAAAAGTCTATGATTCTATGATAAAAGCTTAGGTATTAGCTTTTTTAGGCTACACAACCAAGACAAATTTTAAAAGAAAATAATGTATGCTAAATTCCCTCCTTAGTTACAAACTTTAAAAATCTCATGAACAAGTAGCTTCATGAAAACATCAGTAATACATTTACAGGAAAAAAACATTACAAGTAGAGAAATCTTTCAGATAATAATTATGCTTAGTAAGAAGTAGTAAACGGTGAATTTAATTCAAAAATAGTACACATTAGGAAAAAATAGCAGTATTTTATTTCAGTATAAACTCAGATACTTTTGTCCAGCACTTGAAACTAATGACATCTTTAGAATTCCTGTGCAGAACTAGCAAAATTCTTTACTTTACGACATTATTATTTTAGTTTGAAGGATTTTTCTTCCAAATGTTTACACCACTGCTCCAGTTACTTCAGTTGAACTGACACAATGAATTCAAAATGGTCTAATACTTTTGACTTACCAAGAGATTAGCACATGATTAACTAAAGTGAAAGGATTATTATTACTGCTTTTAAAAGACATTAACACTTTTTGGTAACTCATTCTACGGATGCTATCCACATTGAGAAAGCAGAATGAAAACAAAGTTTTCTTGGTTTTACAAATTGTCTTGCAATTAAATAACAGAATCTTCTCTAATCAACTTTTTTTAAACTTAGATCTTGGCCCTTATTTCCCTAAGGTTCATACACACTGATTAAAACATGTAATATGGGCTACAGAAACAGTCAAACAATTGCAGCATTCAGTCCCTCCCTTAACAAACAGCCTCAACTCACGCCTGCACATATACACACACAAACCCACACAGAGGCTTTGTGGTGAGCAATGAGGTTCATGTCTGAAGCAGAGTGCAGCATTGATACACTTAGCAAGACAGAGCTATATTCACTGAAGCTTGACACCAGCTCTGTGAAGAAGGGTTGTATTTGCAGGAGCACAGAGAGGCGACAACAGAGAGAAAACACCAGGAGGGAAAAGGATGCAGGGGACAGCTGAAGTGTGAAGTGATCCAACAGTTTTTTGATATGGTTTAGACTTTGGAAATGCAACAAAACAACAGATAGAAACTTACCCCTTGACACTGGGAAGACAGTCAGTCTCAGTGCTAAGTACCCCTGCACTGAAATTCTGACTCCAATTCAACAGGTTAAAGGGTAGGAAGCTTCTTCCTTTCCTGCTAAAAGGGGCATGTTCTTGTGGCTGTATTTTTTTCATGTATAGATGCTCTTCTATAGATATTAACCTGTCACCACACTTCATCCTCTTCTTAAATTCAAGATTAATTTTATTATGCTAACATCTGCACAGGTCAAAAAACATACCCATGGTGTGGAAAGAGTACAAGAAAACATTAAGTGAATGAAAGCATAGATTTTTCACAAACTTCATACTGTGAAATATGAAGTTACATAAAGATCATAATTAATGATCAACAAAAACTTCTAAGAAATCATAAATAAGAAAGTAAGTTTTCTGTATGATAACAGAAGAACATTAAAAGAAAATTTAAAATTGTCATTATTTCCAATTTTGCATAAATCAACATGAAAGGGAAAAAAAAGACAGTAATGTACCTCAATTTTTAAGACATTTTTAAATTTACATTTCAGGTCACAGATAAACATTGCTTGACAGGATGGAAACACAGGTAAAAAGATATGATACATTTTTTTTTCTGCATATAAAAATCTGCCTTTGTTCCTGCAAGATTTTTTAAGCACAAATACCAGTAACAAAAAAATGAAGTTACAAGGTGAGACAAAAATTGCAAGATGGGGAAATTCTGCTTTGCCTCCACAGTATTATCTGGTTCCCCCTGTTGTCATAAAGCCAGGGAAAAAAACACTTCCAGAAAGCTCACCAAAGATCAAACTGTGTCTGGTGACAGCAGTGTCCAAGCTATAAGTAATGTTCAAAGGATTCAACAATGCCTGTGACTGATCATTCTCTTTCCCCTGCCATCACCTGCTGATTTTGTCCAGGTGTTTTATGGCTATCTCGAGGCTCTGGAGAACAGACAGAAAGAAGACTTTGCCAATTTCTTTTGTCTGGGATTGTGAATTCCTTACACAGATGGTGGACAGCCACAGGCTGGCCAACTCCATGCAGAATTGCCTTTACCCTCAAAAAGAAAGCATGAGAGCAATTTTATCTACTCACAAAGTATTGTCTGTAACATTGTCTGTGGTTAGGGAATAGGACAAGATTCCTCTTCCTAAGGAAAAAAAGAGGTTCCCTCTTCCTCAATCACTCTTTCACTAAAACAGTATCAAGAGGGAGAAAAAAAAAAAAAAAAAGAAGGATAGCAAAAAAAAATAAATAAATAAACTGAGACTTTGGCTTGTATTAGCAAACTAAGCATTCCAAAGCAATTGAAGAGGTTTGTCTAATAAGATAATCTTGTGTTAACATCGTTTTGTAGTATGTTTACAGTCTCTCAAGTATTCCAAACAAATCCTGCTAAATCTTACTCACTAAGCAAACTGAGACATTTCTGGCAGCAATTTTTAAAGATGGGCACCAGACATGAGCCCCTTCATCCTCTTTCTCTTACTCTGTTTGCTTACAAAAAAAGCTCATTACCTATGCAAATTACTGTTAAATGTGCAGTTACTTAATTGTGTAAGTATCTATTTAGATATGTACTTTACTCCCGCAGTGGTGCAAGTGCAATTCTAAGACTAGTTATTTTAAGTAAAACTGCTATACTCCCACTTCTGACCCCTAAGAGTCTGACTACATATCAGAGAATAGAGTGTGTATGACAAAATATTTGTGCAACACTTAGGGACATGAAACAACAAATTTTACAGAAAAATTTGTGATAACTTCCAGTTCTCAATAGTGGAAGGGCTTGGAAAAATATGAGGTTTTAATATGCATTCATGACAAAGAAGTCAGGTACAAATCTTGTATGACAAACATACTATGGACAGCCTCTGTCTTCTCGTACTCAGAATAAAATATTGTGTAGGCAGTATGTACTTACTTAGGAAGCTTCAAAATATGTACCAGAAAATAAGTAGATATCTAAGACTCAAATTATGGTCACACTTCAGGAACCTCAGAACTTTACCTATCCCATATGCCCTTTACCTTTGCTTATAGGTGATGTGAATAAACTCTACATAAAAGGAAATGCACTCTTCTTAAACCTGCAGGGCCAAGACTTGTCTCCCACTCTCCATCATCCCACCATCCTGTCTAGGCATCACTGTTAACATACACATAGGCAGAGCAGAGTAATGGACCTGGCTTCTGCTTTGCAGATCTAAGAGCACAATTATGTCTTGCTCTAAATTATTTATTTTAATGCTAAAGGGTGTAACTTTTTCTTTTTTTCGGGGGGGGGGTAAGTATACGCAGTAATTATAAAATCTATCATATAAATGCTAGAAAGGAATGGACAATTACACCACCCTGCCTTCCTGCTGCCAAACTGGGCTATTTCCCTAATATTTCCTAGCCCTGTACAAAACATTTCCAATATTAATCTGCTGATGTCTTCAATGCTCAGAATAACATTAGCATTACAAAAATTGGCCTGTAAAGGGCAAATGTAATGGTTGAATAAGAGGTGAACAGGTAACCTCAGAACTACAAGTCCCCTTTTTTCTACCACCACAGGTAGCAGCAGTACAGCTTCTATACACTCTTCGGTCTACCAGCATGTCATAACCCTGACCTAAGAAGGTCAATTTCACGGCTGAAAAAGTAGCTTAGCCTCCATGGCTCATTTCATCCTTCAGCCTCCTGTTGTGATTACTGACAACTTAGCCAATGTATTTATTTATTTTTATTTCTTTTCTGTACCCAAATACAGAGATACAGGCACATAATATAATGGTCATATCGATAAAAAGGCTGCAGTGGGTGGCCCTACACAAATATCACCCAGAAGTCTTTGTGCTTATTTCTTCCTCAAAGATACAGAAAAATTCTCTATAACTTTCTATGATTGTAAAAGCATCCAAAGAGAAATATTCCCATGCCCTATACAAAAAAACCTGGTAATTTTAACTTTACCCCATTGCCTCTTCCCCTTGAGATATTAACTTTACCCTCTCATCTTTCCTGAGAGATAAGAATGATCAGAAGGGTAGCCAGCCCAGAGTCTGGCAGCCAAATGTAATTAAGTGAGTTCCATGGATGAGGCTGTCTTACTGTAAACAGAAATCCTATCAACTCCAGCACCTCTGCCAAGCATTTAATCCATAAAACCCTACACAGCACAGCTGTGTTTCAGGGAGGGGGGGGAGTAAGGGGAGGGAAGAGCTGTTTATTTTAGGGCATTTTTTTGTTTATTTCCTTTTCAGTTTTCTGCTGCAAGTATCTGCCTACTTCACACTGTCTTAAAACATTACAAGGACACATCAATGATGGTGATGATGGTAATGTCATGCCCAAGTAAGTAATATAAAAGAAGTGACTGTGGATGAACTATTCACAGGTGAAAGAAAACTGGATCCAAGCATGGATGACAGAACTCACTTAAACTTGGCAGGATGATTTCCCAACACAAGGAATTCAACCCAGGAGAGAAAGACTAGAGAATGGAAGAAGGGAGAAAAAGTGCCTAATGGGAATTGGTCTGAGAATGCCATGATGCTCTCAGATGTTAACAGCAGTCTGATGATGGCCTGGACTGAATTCAAACTGGTGACCTAAAGCAGCAAGAATCTGTATCTAACTAGTAATCCCCTGATCCAGGGTACTTCAGTGCTTTTAATCACAAAAGAAACATTACAGTACCAGAAGAGATTTCATTGGAAGGTAGCATGCTATATACTAAAAAAAAAAAAATTAAAAGCTTATGAAAAAACATGCAGTTTCTTCCACCAAATGATCCTCTTTCAACTTGATCAAGGCCAAAAATTAGGGGGAAAAACACCAAACAAAAGAACCTTTTTAATAATTCTTGAATATTTTCCCCACTGCTGTTGGATAAAGATTCATGGATGAAATTTCTTCAGTTCCACTTCATGACTCAGTTTTTATTTACATCAGTGGTCTTTCAGGATTATAATTTTAAAAGACACACAGAAACAAAAGGGAGAGAGGAAAGAAGGAGAAGGAGAAGGAGAAGGAGAAGGAGAAGGAGAAGGAGAAGGAGAAGGAGAAGGAGAAGGAGAAGGAGAAGGAGAAGGAGAAGGAGAAGGAGAAGGAGAAGAGAAAGGGAGAAGGGGGAAAAGGAAAAATGGGAAAAATGGAAAAAGGCTGAGTAGTCTTAGTACAAGCTGTGGAATGTAATTATGTGCACTGAAGATGTAAGAACAGTGATGTCAACATTGTCAACTCTCAGTTTAATGGAGGGTTCACAACACAGCTTAGCACTTACTAACTTAAAGTGTAACATGGAAAATAAAATTGACTACTTCTCTGAAGTGACAGAAGTTGTATTATTCTGGATAACAATCAAGAATCCCAGCATGTACTTTTACTTGAGAAACGACGAAGCTTTTAACTGACTAGGAAATGATGAAAGAAAGCATGAAATGCTTATACTGTAGATACTATTTACAAAATACGACTACATAGTCTTATTGAGAAGTATGCTACAAGTATCTCAAAAAACTTAAGAAATTATATGCCCAAGGTTAAATGCTTTCAAGAGCAGAAAATTTAAAAAAAAAATTTCTAAATTCACCATCATTGCTACCTTTTCCTCCTTCTATAGTGAGATTATCTATGCATCATAACTGCAATCATCTATCAACAGCAGGATGACTTAACACAAGGTGAGTTTTTAAAAACTTCTTTTTGCATGAATAAGAAACATTGTTTTTCAGTGCCAGAAACGCTAGGCCTTGCTATGGACTATATGCCAACATTTTTGCTTTTAATTTAATTTCCTTTGACTTTCATCAGTAAAGAGGAATAAAGCCTTGAAATGGTAACATTCATTTTATTTCCCCTTCATTCATTGAGTTAAAAAAAAAAAAAAGAAAAAAGATAAAGATAAAAAGATATTTGGCCAAAAAATAGTTCCTTAAGGGCAAATATTTCTTTATGTCATCTTTCAGCCTGGAAGAAAATTTTATATACAACTTTAAACACTGAAAAAAAATTGGGATATGTAGTTCAAGTGTTACTGATACAACCTAAATCACAGTGTATGACACACATCTTAACTACAGCTTTTCAAATGGTGCTGCTGAAATAAAACATCTCATTCTTTCTTTTTTACTGAGAGGATGCTTCAATCATTAAAGTATTCTTGCCCTCTGTATGCCTGGGAGTGGTCTGTCCATAAGTTATTAATAAACCATGGTAAGGTGCAGCAGCAGACCAACTATTCATATTAATGAATGTCTCATGAATATTCAGCTATATGTTGACACTTACCTCAGAGGACCAAGGGAACCAAAATCTGGACCCCTATTCTTGAAGCTAATCCTCCTCATGCTGTAATTCATTTTAAATAGTAGCAACTAAATTTGTAACACTGGTGTTCCGCTAACACTGTGAATGGGGGATTGCTATCAGCTTTATTAAATAAAACCAAAATCCCCATAACAATGAAAACACATAGCATTTTTAAGTCTTTATTTTAATCTGGAACAACGTTACTTGTAATGCAAAATTCACACAGATTTTGTGCTAAAATAGCAGTTGCTACTGATGTCCTGAAAGTTGCTACATCATGTCCTGAAAGTGAGACTATTTGGTAGTTACAATCCCCTTCTAGTCAAACATGGATGGATGGGCATGGATAGGCAACTGCATGTGTTATAAGCACACAAAAACGTATCAAAACATTCTGACAACTGTTTTCTGTACTCAATAACTTTTTCGGGCTCCCCTTGACTTTTATTTCTCATTTTCCTGTATTTGAAATTGAAATCTCTTGACCATTACCTTTTCCAGCAACAGTGTACACAAAACATCATTGATGTAGAAGCTGTCCAAGTGGGATTTATCAAGGGAGTGTTTGCCTGAATTATCTGTCATTTCATTCTTTTTCAATAGGTTTTTTTTTTTTAAAGAACTGCTCTTCCATTGAGAAGATATGAATGCCCACTAGATATTGTTTCAGGGCACACACTTCTTTAGAACTCCTTCAATTCTGTACATCCTCTAGAAGTTAGAAAGGAGCATCTTGACATGTAATAACAGGCACCTGGGAAGCCAACAGAAGCAGTTGGAGCACATTTTTTAATAAGCAGCTCTTAAAAATTCAATAAAGTAAGTGGTAATTTGGTACAGAAGAATAAATTGTCTGAGCAAATTAAGAAAAGTACTTTGCTTTTCAGTGTGTTATATGCAAAATTATTTGTAAGACTACACTAGACATGCATTTGAACAAGCAGATTCTTACATATCCAGTCAAATTATCTCAGAATATATAGAGCATTAACTGTGTTTTCTTTCAGATAAAATTAATGTCAGCTTTCTGTCCTTAAATCTGAGCCAATGGGGAAACAAAATACGGTTAGCCCTGAAATAGTTGTGGTAATTCAATCCCTGCACTCTCCTTATTTTCTTGATGACAAAGAAAAACTCCCAACTGGCAAGGCCACCTGCACTGATTACTCCTCCATCCACGCCCACGGACTAGGAAAATGAGCCAATGATCATTAACCTTAATTTCTTCTTACATAAACCTCAGCTTTTTTTTTTTTCTTTAGGTTTGCTTCTCTGAAAATTCCTTAGAGCTTAAAAAGAGAGGAGAAAAAATAAAATAAAATAAAAAAGAGGGAAAAGTCATAACTGGGGAAAAAAAAAATCAAGATAACTGAAGAGAACTTAGTGATTTTTTTTTCTTCCCCTTCACAGCTGGCTTATAACTTCACAGTGCTCAGATAAGGGATTTTGCAGCACTATCATTTCTTTTGATAGCAACTTCATTCCCTCCCCAGTCTCTCTCTCTACAAGCAGTAAGGTAAATGCTAATGTGTGGTTTTCTGGGTTCTTTTATTTCAGATTTTTAGGTTTTTTCCATGGAGATATTCCTTGGTAAAGACAGTTGGCAAAAACAAAGATGGGTCTGGACAGCAGGAATGCAGGTGTGGCCCAATGTCAGGACTAAAGGGCCAAGCACAACTGGGTGGGATATTTCCAGTGTAACAACTTCAAAATACAGTAGAGAATGCATCACCCCTCCTGGTCATTCACATTTTGTTACTGCCAAGTGGAATAAATTTTGATTCAAGCTGTGTGGGACTAGCTCCCACCGGCATTACATCACTTTCTAATGGATAAGACACACAGTTGGACCATGTGAATAATACGTTTTAGTATATATATATATATGTATATGTGTGCGTGTGTATATATATAATGTGTATATATATATATATATATATATATATATATATATATAAAAAATACATACTAATAGAAAATCAAAGTATAGCACAAATGCGTACTGAAAACAGATACCTTATTACCTTGTAAAGTATCTGGACAAAGCTAACTAGATCCTAATCAACATTTTCAAAGGAATTACATGTCTGTGAAATTAAGAACTTATCAATTCAGTGAAGTATGCTTGGCTGTATCCCCTGTTGAAGTTATATTTTCCCTGCAAATAATTTGAAAATCTTTATACAGCTAAATAAAAGCAAACCCTACATAGTTTTATTTTTTTTTTCATTAGGATTACTAAAAAGCAAATAAATGTTCAAAGAACATAACAAAAGTGTGATTGTATTACCTTCAAATACATTACAACAAGCTGTTTGTCGCCTACCAAATACATATAGCAGGGCTTCTTTGGAGATCAGGAGGCAGACAGTAACTTTGATCACGCAGACATTCTTCATTATTTCAGACCTCAAAACAAGTAGCAACAGTCAGGGGAAGAAAGGGGTGAGAGACATGGGGCTGCTGGGGAAGAGAAGGGAAGCAGACTGCAATTTTGTCCTGGATTCAGCATCCTAATTTAAGCAAAAACAGGCTGTTGGCGTCTCTGTGCTTCCCTGCAGCCCCCTCCCCTTCCCCATACTTTCCAGCCTCCTGGTTCACTAAAAATGACAAGCACATTTCTGGGCTCTGCTTTTTTATCAAGCTGACAAAGGTCAACAATACTAGCCAGAAGAGTGTTGAAGTATTCAGTGCCACAGGTCATCCTAATAGATACTGGAGGGACTCATTGCAACACCACTGTAAGCCAAGACAGCACGATTTTTAAGAGGCAGCACTTTGCACGTTCACAGTCTGGTTAATTTAATACAACAGTGGCCTCTTGTTTGCAAAATAGCATTGGCAGATTTCAGAGGTGGTATCTTTCCGTGGGTGACAGTAAGGTGACTGAATTCAGGCATGTTAACAGATGCACCTTTTTATGCTCTGTTAAACCATGTCACAGACTACAGCCCCTAAGTGCATTTCTTTATTTATGCTGCAGCCAGCTGAGCTAATTATCAGAGACAGACCTGGTTCTAGTTCTATAAAGTCCAGTGGTTGTGTATACATATAAAGAGGCTGGGAGGGAAAATGGGATGGGGGGGAGTGGGAAAGTGTGAAAGTACTTTCTAAAATACACGGAATTGAAGTCTTCATGTAATTGGTGCTATGAAGGTGGGAGGAGCTGTATTAACAGCTTGATGATAAAATAATGTTTGTTTCAAATTAACTGTTTTTCCCACAACCCTCTCTTTTTTTCTCCTTTCATCAGTTATGTTTAGATTCAAACACGATAAAATAAACATCAGTACAAAAACCCTCTCCAGCAGTCAAAAATAGTGTAAATGGTACCTCAGGAAAAAAAAATAAACAAAAGGGCTTATTATATCTCACCTACAATTCTGGTCTGTTTTATCATGTGTGGGCACAGCAGCAGCCACTTACAGCTCTCCTTTCACCAAATAGTTCAATACACCAAACATTTACCACAAGCCTTCATGTCACAGTTGTATTTTATCAGTAGAAGCAACTACCTTCTCTCAAAAATTACAAATTTTTTGGCCTGTTTGTTTGTGGTTTTTACTAAATTAGTGTTTTTTGCTTGCATGTCTTCATCCTGTACTACAGTTTTCATTTAAAAAGTTTGTGGTACTCCACAGAAAATATGAGAAAATGAATTTGATGGTGACAATGCTTTTTTCTCTTTACTATATATGACTAAGTGACCCTCAGTAAAAAATGAAATCATTTGTCATAAGAGCAACAGTTTTTTGTTGTTTGGGGTTTTTTGGTTTTAGTGTGGGTTTGGGTTTTTTTTTTTTTTTTGCCTTTTTTTGTGTTTTTTTTTTTTTTTCTGTTTTGGTTTTGCTGTTTTGTTTTTTGGTGGTTTTTTTTCTTTTATTTTTTTTTTTTTATTACAGCATACAATTTAGCTAATAACTGGTTGGGGCCAATCTTTAACAAGTCACATATTTCCATTGTCCCTTCACCCCCTGCTTATGCTTTTACCACATCCTAACAAAAACATGACCAGAACTGGTGAAAAACATACGGTTCCAACTAATGAATCACATACTTTCCCGCAAGTGCAGTAAGTACTACCAGCTGTGACAGTCTTGCTTTGGCAGTGGAACCAGTGCAGAACAAGGCCGACACATCTGAAACCAGCTGTACTGAAAAACCACAAGCAATTTAAGTCCGTCTGCCTTCTCAGGGGCTTCTTTGTCTCTGTCTATGTCTCTGCTCTGTCCCTAAAACTTGCCAGCCATGTTGTTTTGACAGAGTTCAGAGTTTCAGAAGTTTCAAGGGGGGGAAAAAATCCGCTGATTCAGGAAACTGCGTTTCAAGAAAATGATAAGGAGGTCTTTGTCAAACCAGCCCGAGTCAGGAAATTTAAAGAGACAGAGTATGCATCTACCCGTCTGCTCTGCTTGTACAACAGCTTAAAGCACAGAAAGAGACATGTGTATACTTAAAACACACGATGTCCACAAATTTGTGTTTGCACTTAAAAGCACAGAATTCTCTGCACAAATGTAGAGGGATCTGGGGAAGAATGCTGCTTGAGATCTTCAGGTTTTATCAGATTAAATCTGGGAAGGTCACAAAACTAACAAATTATTTCATTAATCTCTAATTGCATACATCACCCCGACAGGAAAATCAGTAAAAGCTATTGCCCACCAAACTATCTTATGTGCTGTAAGTGCCACATACTTTACTGAATACTTTCCAGCAGCGTTTCAGAGATTTTTACAAGTTTTCAGAGTGACAATTTTTTGATTCTTCTATGTGAAAGCCCAGGTAAGAAAATTAATATAAACTTACTGTAGCTGACTGAGAGAGGTTGGAGAAAAAATTAAGCAATTAAAAAAAAAAACCCAAAGCAACAAATAATTGGCTTAGAGTAGCTTTCCTTTACATAAGAAGTAGAAATGCTATTAAATGCAAGTCTAGTGTTCCCAGCCCAGGATTAAAAAAAAGTACTGAACATCACATTGAGAAGCCTGTTTTCTCCCCCTATCACATTCAACAAAAACCCAGTTCATGTTTCCATGCCTGCAGAAATGCATGATGTAAATCCTAATATTCTTTAAAATTTCAAGCGTTCTGTAGAGGACTGGTATTTTTTTATCTTACAGCTCACATAGGTATGCATTTTAGGGAGTATCCACACAGCAAAAGGTGAAATTTTTAAAGGAATACATTTTAAATTAACCACAAATTTTCAGAATTTTGGAAAAACATTAGATTTAAGTAATTGTCTCATGATGGATTTTTGAGAACAGTGCAATCAGTACATCACACATCTATCACAGGATTTTCCAGCAGACAGAGACATCCCCCCTTTAATACACACTGGGAAGCAGGTAAGAAAGGCCAAAACCCACAGCAGTCTGTCTACCTGTGGTGACTGGTTTCTGGACAGAGCCTACATGTGCACACAAGCACTGTGAGCATGTTTAGCAGCTTTCAGCTTTTGTTTCACACTGGGGATGGTCATATTTCCCCAAGCAGTAAAGCCATTAAGTGAGCTATTCAGACTCCCAATCAAGAGCAAACAACACTTCAATGCAGTATGACACTACATATTTTGTATACACATACTTTGTAGGAAAACTATTTTAAGTTTACAAACACATATACTTTTTATAGTATAAATATAATATAAAATATGTGTATTTAAATATACATTTGAAGTATATACAAATACACAGACTGTGATCTCTCTCTATGGAATGCACCTGTGATATCATGCTGACATAGAAAGAGTAATGCATGAACTGCAAGTCAAATTATACAGACTTGCTTCTGTAATCAGGGAGCTAAACAACTAAAAAGAATTTCAACTCACAGTACTAAGAAGTGATGAAAAATTATTCAAGTCAGCTTTTACATACCAAACAGCTTCACGATTTTAAGAACTGCTCCGACTGTTCATTCCTAGATGAGCCATGTATTCAACAAGGAAACATGAACTTACTCCATTTTCAGAGGGTAAACAAATCCCCTTCATGATATTTGTATTCATCCCTTTCTGCTATATGTATATCAGCCTGTGAATCTATTTGTAGTCAAGTTTCCTGTACCCAATATAATCCTGATGCTGTTCTTTACAACTGAAGCTCTCACCAGCAGTGGAATGGGGAGGAGTGATCAAAGGATGCTGAAATTCATCTCCATCCTCTCCTTCTTGATAAGATAGACTGAAGACAGCTCAGACATATGCCCTTCAAAGAGGTACACTGGATGGTCTGCATAGTAAGGGGTGTTATTGGGTGGGATAGGTATAGCAGGTTATGAAAAGAATAGAAAAGTTCTTTAAGGTATCTTGTGTATTAGCCTAACATCAGCCCTGCAACAGCAGCAATCAATTGTTAATCCTTTTAGTAAACACAAGCTAAAAGGAAATAACAAACTTGAGCTCTTTACACACTTAAAAATCACCTTTTTTTAACTCTAGGGCAGAAGGTGGTTTTGTTTTAATGATTTACTGGTTTACCTCAAATTAAAAACTAATAAAATATGTTTCCTCTTAAAATGGAAAAGGTCTTCAGGAGGTCTTTGGAGAGTCCAAATAAGAATAGTCATAACAATAATAAGCAGTTATCACTGAATTAGCTCTACTATTTACATTACTTTCTAATGCAAGCATCATTTTTCTGTGAGTACAAAAATGAGACTCATTCATTTTTAAAAATTTAAAAGAATACAAAATCAGTCAAGCAGCAAAGAAAGAGCTGGAAGAGGACAACTAGAAATATAAAAGATGAAGGAGGAGGAATACCTTTTACACAGTGTCTTATAATTTCGTGTACAATTGTACAGCTGATTCTAATTCCCTATTACATTTTACTACAATAAGAACTGACTAAACATACGATTCACCTTTTCAGTTAATATTTTTATTTCAATTTTTTTTCTGAAATTTATATATTATGGAAATAAGAATTAATATAAAATTATTTCAAAAATAACAGTACAATGTGCAATACCCTATATGTCAGCTCACCTCACTATAATTTCCTGAGAAGAGCAAAATGTATTCATGCACACTTCCCTGAACAAAAATCTGAATCTGTTTGCCCTAATTCAATTAATGGTTCCTTTTATTTGTTTGCCCTACCCTATAATTAATGGTCCACTTTTCTACATTCAGATGTTTGAAAAATTACAGCAGAGGAATTTCTGAGAAGAATTAAACTGAAGAACCAAATATTTTTCTCGACAAAAAGTTTTGAATCATTAATCCAATCAACTGTGATTCAAATACAGTATAATGTGACTTAGTCATTTGCAAAATTCATTCTGTGATTTCCAGAGATGGTCAGACTGTTTGAAGTAAAAACTATAGTTTTGGGGTTTTTTTTTTCCCAGCAATTGCATGATTTATACAAATTGCAGATCATTAATGCACTTTTTCTAGAAAGGAAGGAATGAATTTATAGTACAATTTACCAGTTTGACTAAGCCAGAATATAATCAAGAGCAGCAATTATAAAAATGTGGTAGCTGCCTTTGGTACTTAGATAATACTCAATATATGAAAATCATATTATTTTTTCTAAGAAAAATAAGTGTAATCATTGTAGATTTGGAAACAACAGTACTACTCATTGCTTCTCTGAGGGGCAAATTTTTATCAAAATCACCAACCAATCTACCTTCAGGTCTACCTTGAGTTTCTTTGGAAATAATTATCCTTCTCTCCCAGAGGAGTAAGAAGCCAAGGCTGTAGAGAATGCTTTGAGGCTATCTCTTCTTCAACATGACCCAGACATAACAGTGCTCTGGACATGTTAGTAAGGCAGCAGAATGGGCAGCTCAAAATGAGGCATGGAAACAGTAGCCATAGAGTGCTATGAAATCTACAATTTGGAAATTATTTGTGTGTGTGTTCCTATGTATATACTTTGATGGCTCCTTCACAGTTAAATGAAAAAAGAAAAATCAAACAAAAAAAACCAACCCTGAAGATTTTTTCTTCCTAATTGTAAACGTACAAATACAAGTTTTCAGGAAGAAATTTGTGCTTTTGCACAAGAACAGAACTAGGTAACATATATACACCATTAGGTTTGGGAGGTGGGGTTTTTTCAGTTTATTTTGGTTTGGGTTTTGGTATTTTTTTTCAATGGGCTGTTTTGGGTATTTTTACAATCATAGTCTAATTTAGATTGAAGGAAGCTCTGGAGGTTCTGTGGTCCAAGTCTGTGCTAAAAGCTGGTATACTTCTCAGCAGCTCGCTCCATGTTTTTTCTGGTTGAATTTTCCTAGAAATTATTTTATTATGGTTTTGCTTTTTTCTTAGTTTTAAAATGTTACCAATACAGATTGTTTTACTTAACTTTTTAAGAATTACAATCTACAATAAGAAAAATAAACATGGGTTTTGGAAAACTTGTCCATAAAGAGATGGCACAGGCAGAATCAGAGGGCAGGAGCTTGCAGTTCAATCCATCAAAAACTATTATCTAATCAGTGTTTTGCTGTCTTTTAAACAGACTTCATCTTCACATTAATCTTACCTGCTAAGCAAACTAATCCTGTGTACTCCTTTCCAAGTAAAGAATGCACATACAAAACATTTATGGGCTAATACTAAAGTTTTTATCACCTCAGAAGAGAACATATATTTCCATCTCATGCTGTGTTCTTGTACAGTTTTTAACCTAAGTTAGAATATTCCCATATATTGTCCAAAACTCTCTCCCAAAACAAAAGCATGTATAAACATCTTCTTTCTAATTTCTTGCCTTTTCTTGCCTCTTCTTACTTACCTAATTTCTTGACTTTTCTTTATGATCGCCACTATTAGTTACTTCAATATAGTTTGGAGTAAATAACTTTTACTATGTCTTTACTTCTAACCAAAAATCTTATTCCACCTTTTCAGAAGGAAGAGTAAAACATATGATTCCCCATGCAGAGAAGGTGTAACAGATATTTTATATTTTAGACCAGTGCTATTGGTGGTTTATTACAAATCAGTTTCTTTCACTTCCTGTCTAATCTCCAAAATAATCTTATTCAAAGCAGGCATTGCTGCAGATGTGAGTTGTGCTATTATATAATGGGGATAGCAAAGGAAATATTTTCCTGAAATATCTCACCAGCCCTAGTAATACCCACAATTTACTTACACACAGTCTACATAAACAGTTATGCTGGATTTAGCTCGTGTTTAGCACCACTTGATAAAAACTATTACCAATGTGGTTTACATAAATTACATGTAGTCTGCCCCATATGGAAACCATATTTTAGCAGCAACCAGTGTTTAATAATGAACACACTGCCCTGCTCTCACACAGGCAGGCTCTTTCTCGCCTCTCTCTGGCTGTGCAATTCCTGTGATTTAATAAGATACTTAGCTCATGAAACAAGCAATTTGAATATTCACACTGCAGTTAAAAAGGGATTAATTTTATCCCATGCCATATTGGTAACAAGATGACTGGCCTCTTTGGAATTTAGTGCACTAAATTATCCTCATCTAGAAGTTTTTTCAAACGTAGGCTGATAACAACAATACACTGCATGAACATCATTATTTATCCAAGTTATTAATGACTTTTAATTGTTTACTTTATGATAAGTCTCTTTACTTCAGCTCCGATCAAATAAAATTAATTAACCAACTGGTCACAAAGAAATACAATCACAAAATGGTCCAACATTTTATCATAACTTTGTGTACCTCTGTAGCATTTCAGTATTATTGTTTAAAAATTATGGTACCTTCTACATTTCATTAGACATAATATAAGGTATTCATTAAGCAGAAAACATGGAGGACTATATACTAATGATAGGCATAAATGCCTTCTTGCACGTTTCAAGCTTACTTAGATTTCTCTACCACGCTAAGGGCAAAAGAGATAATTTTTCTATCAGGTCTGTAAAATTTTAGGCTGCAATTCTGATCCTTTTGAAGTTCATGGCAATTTTATTCTTTTGCTGTGCCCAGATTAAACTCTCAAGTTTATAAAGTGTTTAATATATCAGTTAGCAGGAAGAAAAAGCAAGTTCTAACAAAAGCACTTCCAGAAAAATAAAAAAAAACTATTACAGCAAGACCAGGCCTACCCCATTCCTCTGTTCTTTATTTAAATCTTTAAGATATAAGAAAAAAGCTTAAGGATTTTACCTTAATAAGCTAGTCAGAGAACTCTAATGAAAACCATGAACTAAGAAAAACAAATGTTAAAAGGAAATTAAAAAAGAAATGCTATTTTAAGATAGTGCTTACCAACTTAGATGAAATCTTCTTAGAAAACCAGAATTAATTTCATAGAAAATTACAACATTGCTAAAATCTTAAACTTAGTCTTTCTGTGTATAAATACATATATCATAATTCCTACCTATAACATAATTCCATACAACTCAGAAAGCTTGTATTAAGGATACAATTTTTCATAGTTCACATACAATGTAAACTTCCAAACATCTGGTGAACTTCAAGGCAGAGATCTCCTTCTCCCCAGAGAGTTATCAGTTGGACTATAATGTTATCAGCTTTCGCACACTTCTCAGTGAGATGCAATCTATTTGCCTGAGAACATGAGGGAGAGCCAGGAATTCCTGTTCCAATTCCAATTTTGTGGACTATCTAAGATTTCTGGTAAGTCAAGAATTCCCAGCTGCCTCACTTTCACAGACTCCAGAAATGGGGATATTTTTTATGCCTACTTTTCTGACCAACAAGGATTAATAACTGAATTACTGACCACTATATAAATACTTACACAAATTTTTTTTGAATTGTAGGGCTTACTTCACACTGCCTGAACACAGACACTTCAGTATGAAAGGGAAGGTTTTGAAGTATAAGGGACAGCCAACACTGACATGAACAACACCTCTCCTAGGTGCAGATGAGGTGGTGCTGTTTATGAAAACAAAACAGACTTTCAGTTGCCCAAACATTACTGTAGTGCCTTAGTGATTTATAATAACATAATTCAGAGGCAGCATTTCTCTCCAGATCAACTGATTCACCAAAAGCAGAACCCCTGTTAAAGC
Source organism: Zonotrichia albicollis (assembly GCF_047830755.1). Taxonomy (NCBI): domain Eukaryota; kingdom Metazoa; phylum Chordata; class Aves; order Passeriformes; family Passerellidae; genus Zonotrichia; species Zonotrichia albicollis. The sequence continues at coordinate 50,617,957 of NC_133860.1, forward strand.
AGAGTGAACAGTTATCTGCCATCAGGTGCACAGAATACTTTGATGTGTTCTCCACAGTTTGGGACAGCCAGAGTTGTTTGGCCACTTCCTGAGGACGGAGCTGTTTCACAAACCTAATGAGCTACTAGACAATACTTGGTGGGTGTAGAATCCAGGTACTACTCAAAACCTGCCTTCTGACACGACTTTTATCTATCAAAGACCGACAGCTTCCCCAAACACAGGCTGTGTCATCAGCCTCATGTTTCGAGGGCCATTAAGAAATGTGCACTCCAGCAAGGCAAAAGGGAGCTGGTAAATACCAACAGAAGCATCTATTGTAAAAATGTAGGGAGGAATAGCAAGAAAAGTGCTGACAGCTTGAAGACAATGAAATTACTCTTTAAGGGCACTTTTCAAAATTTCTTATAGAAGAATACATTTTCTTAAATGAGAAATCTCATGAACAGGATAAACTATTATTTCAACAAATTACAATTAGACAGCATGCATCACTCAAAGCTTGAAAATGCTCCAAAAACAAACATAATTTACAGATTTGATTTACCTACCAAATGGAAATTGGAAGTAATTAACCAAAGTCCCATTAAAAAAGTTCAACTACATAGATTTAGAAAACTCAGAAATCAGTGAGAGAGAACAGCCAGAAACCAAATGGTACTACTCATTCTTGTGGATCCTTTTACTCAACAAATTTCTTTTATACACAGGTGGCGCAAAGACCTATAAACAGCATTGCAATGGGTTTATAATTCTAATATAACAAGTAGAAAATTATCCTCACACTATATAAACATCTACAAATTATCTCTATCTAAAGCTAAACTGCTCCAAATTTCTGGGTTGAGTAAATTAATTCAATCATCCTGTGAAATTTCTAAGAATTTCTCATCCAAAACTTCACAAATTTTTGGTTTCTGTTTTACTGATGCTTTGAATCCAGCTATTCATAATATGTTGAGATTCCTTATATTCAGAAAGCTGCTTAGCATGAGCGGTACACAGAAAGCTACTTAGCATGGGCAATTTACATGGACAGTTCAGGCAAATGTCTCAAAAAATATTTAATTTCCAGATGAAAACCACATTCTGTTTTATAAAACCAGGTGTTATCATTGATAGGGATTACTTATTTTTCAGATAGCAATCTGAATTCTTGGAGAACGTTGCGAGTTCCTATTCAGAGACACTACATATCTAATATCAATAAAAAATCATATTTTTTCCTTGTGTAGCTATCACTAAATTCTGAATAAAATCATGTGTTGTTTTCACAGATAATTATGTACAGTTTGGGTCAGATCTATTTAATACAGAAAACCTGGCAGACTTCTCACTGTTATTGTGTGAGTCTGTTACTACTGGCATAAAATTTAAGTATGTTCATACTTTTCTAACTTCTAATTTCAGTGTTCTGCTACTAATTACTAATGTCAAAACCAGAACAAAAGCTCACTGCTTGGCTCATTGACTTCTGCACACAGATGTCAAACACACAGAGTTCATTAATGATTTCAAGGTGACGAAAACCAAAGAGATGGCCAAAACTGGGCTGTTGATTATTGATTCTTTTCAGATTAGACTGTTCATTAATGGACAGTTAAAACCAGAATCTTAATCTGGCACGCATTCCAATTAATTTTACACTTACATACAGTATAAAGGAAAAATCCAGGAGTCTAGAATAGTCAGGGATAAAAAAAGCCATGAATATAAACCTGCTTTGATGAATAGCATGTCATCAAGTGGTTACCATAAAATAAAGTCTAATTCTCAAGATAGATAGAAATAAGGTGTTCTCTATATGTAATCTTCTGAAAGAGATGTATAGACATCTATCTACTTCTGTTCAAAATGTCTAATTTGGTCAATTTTTAAAAACTGCAAAGGGGCAACAGTGAGTAGTTACCTGTGTGAGAGATGTAAAACTAGTATAGGAGATAATTTAATATGTGCATTAACTGAACATTACAGAGTGGGAAACTACAATGATGATCTCCCCTATCAGTCAGCACAACGTTTTGTTACATTAGAAAACTGTATTTTAACAAATGTCAAACCTGCAGTTTAAGTCAATTCTTACACTTAGTCACTCTACTGTAATATAATTCTTTCAAGCAAATAAAATACTAATTATTACATTCCAGTTTCTACATACTCAATAACATATGGCTATAAAATGGGGTAAATGTATTGTTGTTTTATGAAGTTCAGAATTGCACCGTTTTTGCAGAAGCTGAGATTGTGGGTTAGGGTAACAGAAAAGTGAAATTGTTAACATGAACTCAACCCATAAGAAAGAAACCATCACAGGCTTTGCACCCTTACTTCAGTCTCTCCTAGCCATATTTGTAAGCTAGCATTCACATGTGCTGTTGTAAAGTGTTTTCTCCTCACATCATAATGCAGAAGTTCTACAGAAACAGCACAGGAAAGCAGTTATGCACTGATGTCAAACTCACAATTAAAATGGGGTGGGATAGCTTTCATATCCAGCACCCTTCAGTTCCACCAATCTGTGGCAGTACATGAAAGGAGAGCAGGTAAATCACTTACAGATGAATGAGGCCGTTCCCTTTACAGTACCTCCTAAAATTATTCAGTTCAATACTGAACAGTCTAATCCTCAAAAGCAGAGAAGCATTAGAAAGTTCCAAGAATTAATTGTTACCTATATTACTCTGGAAGAAATGTGGGACTTCAGAAGGCAACTGCCTAAACTAAGTCTCCTGTATGCTTGCATACTATGAAGGCCATTTTCTGAAATTCTCCATATTACTCTCCTGATTCACATTCCCTGACCTACTTTTTGTTTGACTAGAATAGAGCTACTGCAGCTGCATTTCCACCAGCTACACAAAGGCTACTGGAAGACAGCAGCCATTTTCTGATCTTGCTTTGTTTTTACTCCCTATTTGTCGATATTGTCACCCTTAAGAGATTTATTCAAAGATGTCACTATAAAAACTTGGGAGTTACAAGCACCATAACACCTGAAATCCCATTTTATCTGTGATAAATCCAAAGTCAGTTGGTTACTTCTGTGCTTCAGCTAGGCCGCCTGGTTACCTATAAATCATAACCATGTCCTGCACCTCCAGGTAGGATCAACCCAATTCTACATGTACTTCACAGATGGCTTTTAGGGCAATTTATCTCTCTGGCAAGCTTTCAAAAACTACTGCACAACTCCTACATAGTTACTCTGACTTTTCAGGAAGGGTCAGTAGCACAGGTGGTCTATTCACGTGCACTAATCCCAACAGGTCCCACAGGCACTGTCCCTCCTCACTTTGCAGAGACTCAGTGCACGTGCAGTAGGCCTGGCATTTCTTGGAAGCGTGAGACTCATTGAGCATGTGCTGCAGAGAATGTGAAGACATTTTTATGTCCAGGAAATCCTAGGCAAAAATACAATGGGCATAGTTACACACCACATCAGCCTTTCAACAAGGCAATCAGAAATCTGCTTGCTTGCTGATGGATTATTTGTTCTCATGATGAGAATTATGTAGAATAAACAGGACTAGTTACAATAACTGAGTGGTTACCCACATGATAATGATACCTTTGTTCGACTGAAAAGCACCTCCTTGGGAGATCTTTTCCATGTGAAATAATCCAGTGCTACAATTTCTGTTGATTGTACCAATCTGAAAAGCAATTTTAAATATTTCTAAATAGCCTTGTTAATTCTTAGCATATTAAAAAATATTTTCAGATAAGAAAAAATCTAAAACATTTAAACATTTAAGCAAATACTACATGTTATAATCTGTGTGGTATTTAAGCATTATTAACTGCTATACTGTCAGCATTCCCTTCTACAGAAACTATCCTGTGAATCAAAATAAATATTTTTAAATTGCAGCCTTTTATAAAAAACAAACAAACAAACAAATAAAACAACTCAGCTATTTTTTCCCCCATGAAGAAAGAGATTTAACTCAGATACTTGGAAATTAACTTTTGAACACTCCAAAAACTGTGACTGAAGTTATTCTCTCTGTCAATGTCTCTGGCTGGATAGTAGGAAGGGAAGCATTCTTTTCGACCCCAAAATGTATAGAGACAAAAAAGTCCTCAAGAAATCTCTCCTCTGAGTGCTGAAGTTCATTTGGGGGATTCAGTACATCTAGAGAGTGACTACATGGAAGCCATTGACACCTCAGCAGTAAAAAGTGGTGATCCTCTATATACTTGAAGATGTTTATATACATATATATATATATATATGCCGTCTCCCACTCCCACAACTTCCTTTTCCAGGCTATCCTTTACCCATTCTTCTCAGATGGGCTGGGACATCAGGATGAATATGGTTGCAGAAAACTATCCATAGATGCTGAAGACTGAGACTTAGATCTTACAAAGTAATGGAATTAGGAAATCCACCCATACTATAAAAACACCAGGTACAATCTAAACCTTTGTTTAACATTCATTAAATTATTGCCTGTACACCCAACTGCATTTAGCCCCATAGCAACATCCTGCTTGTGTTTTAAGCAAAAATATTGCCTTTACTAAAATTCAAAGATGTGGGAGAAAGAAAGAAAGAACTTTCCCGTATTTGCCAAGTATTCTCGTGCCATAAGCAAACATTAAAAGCAACACGTTGCTTAGCAACATCCAGCATTTGGCTTAAACCTGCTTTTTGCAGTTAAGATTTATCTTAATGGTTTCGTAAGCTAAAAAAACCACTGACCCCCCAGCCAGCACTCTTCTCACAGTTACAGTTAGCAGAAGGGCATTGATCACTTCTACCTTGTATTACATTCTTAGCATAGCAGTTTTAACTTTTCTGTTTCTCTGGTCATTTCTACAAAATAAGTTTTGATTAAAAGCAAGTGGATACACAAACAATCAGACCTATGCACAGTAATGTGTGAATCGAAAAACTGAAGTGATTAATTATCATTGTTTAGACACTTAAATACCAAAATGAAAAAGAGAGCAAGCTTTTCACAAATAAATTCTGTTAAAATTTACTAGTGATGACAATGATTAGAAAACATTATGGTTTAGGTTATGTTTTCTACCATCTCCTCAGGTGCTTTAAAGAGGAAAGAAAAAGGAGTAGATTCTGTTAAGGTCCTAAGAACTCTTGTAAAAACATTATTGAAGTGAGAACTCAGTAACTGGGATAAACACGTTGAAATTAGGCAATCAGCATGACTGAAATGTTTCCTTAACATTTCCCTCTATTTTTAAGCCATCCCTTAGCCGTCTTGATGCTTCTGAAACAAAACCAAGATGCCTCTTTGATTCACAGTAGTGGAAATAAATGACTGAAGTGAATTACAGCTCTGCTAAATACTATGCCCCTCTGCGTAACCATCACTTCTGTCATCACTTCAGTGATGGGTGCATGGCTGGGCAAGAAGGCAGAAGTAGAAAGAAAATTGTCACAATTATTCTTTAAACTGGGTAGTAGCAAACAAGGCAGAGAAATCTCACAGAACCTACCCAAAGAGGACCTTGGCCTCATACTGAGAAAATACTGCATGAACCCAAAGGAAGCACAGTCTCTGGCCTCAGCTAGGAAGAGAGAAAACCTCAGTCAAGGAGCAAAACAGACATTTTAAGTTTTCAGGAACATAAGCAGTACTACTGTGCTGGAAACTGGTTGCTCTCTTGTGCTGATTGCCTAGATCAGACTTGTTTTGATTTTTTTTTCCTAAATTTTAAGTTTTTTGGGATTTTTGCCATAAAACAATGGCCAATGGGGTAACAAGAAATGGTACAGCAATGGGAAGAATAATGAAGCAAAGATGGCATAAAGTGAGTGGGAAATAAGAAGATCAATTAAAAGAAAAAAGTGAAAGGGAAAAAATGAGCACTGGAAGTCTGACATAATAATCTCATTCTGGACAACCAGTGACAGAGTTAAAAAAGCATCTCCATTTCACAAAGGGATGTCATGGGCAGGGGAATCTGCAGTCCCCTATCTGCACAATTCCAGATCAAAACTGCTCCAAGCCTTCTTTGGATATGGCGACATGTCTTCTTCCTCATTCTCCATTGCTCAGAAAGACAAACATACCCTAATAAGTGCTCTAGAGAGATGTTCACATTAAATTATTTTTCCTCATCCAGTCAAATAGCTATTTAATTTGGGATTTACAGGGGTTTCATTTGTTTGTTTCCACCACAAAGAGTAACACAGAAACAATTTATTTTTCTAGAAATGTAAGGATTGGGACAATATGTCATGAGGTAAACAGTCATTGAACACAAACGGGTTATTATAGCACTTCGCAATATCAGTAGTAACACTTTACTAGAACTAATGACCAGAAGAAAAGTTGAAAGAAATACTTCCACTAAATATTGTGGATATTGCTATCTGTGAACTGTCCAAGCAGCACAGTAATTCTCAGGGAGGATCATGTCCCTCAGCACTGCATTTTTCAAAATTCTCTTTAACAAAACTAGATGTGTATCTATTAACAGGTTTTTATGAACAGGTACGCAAAATGGTTCTGAACATTCTGTCTGTTCATGTCTCCTTTGTGTTTACTTTCTGAAGACTGTTTTCTGCCATGAAGGTCTGCAGAAACAACAAACGTAAGGGGCAGCTTTCTAGGAACAACTTGAAAGAATGCAGGAATCTACACTTGCAGGAATCATTGCAGGAAAAATATGATATCACATGGAAATGTGATTATAACAGGTTATTAAGTTTCTAAAGTATAGCAGCTCTGTGCCTTTTCCATACAAGTCTGTTAAAGTTTCCCTATTTGCACAGTCTAGATACATCACAAAGAAGATTCTTATGATTTCAGCCAAATTAATATTGAAGAAATAAGAAAAAACACAATGCAAAAAGAGTAATGCCCTTTACTGCAAAGTGTCACCGAATCATGGAATTGTTAGGACCTCTGGAAATCTCCTAGTCTCAGCCCCTTGCCAGGACAGGGTCACCTAGAGAACTCGTCCAGGTGGCTTTGGAGTGTCTCCAGAGAGGGAGACTCTGCAGCCTCCCCAGGCAGCTGTTCCAGTGTTCTGCCACCCTCAGTGTAAAGAAGTTCTGCCTCATGTTGAGGTAGAATGTCTTATGCTTTAGTTTATGGTCATTTCACCTCATCTTGCTGTTGGGCACCACTGAAAAGAGTCTGGCATCACCCTCCTGAAACCCACCTTTGAGATATTTCTGTGTATTGGTGAGATCCCCTCTCAGTCTTCTCCAGACCAAACAATCCCAGCTCCCAGAGTGTCTCCTCATGAGAGAGGAGCTCCAGACCCCTGATTATCCTTGTGGCTCTCCCCTGGACCCTCTCCAGTAGCTCCTTGTCTCCCTTGTGCTGAGGAGCCCAGAACTGGACACGGCACTCCAGGAATGGCCTCACCAGGGCTGAGTGGAGGGGAAGGATCACCTCCCTGACCTGCTGGCCACACTCTTGCCAATGCAGCCCAGGATGGCATTGGCCCTCCTGGCCACAGGGGCACTGGTGGCTCATGGGCAGCTTGTGATGCACCAGGAGTGCCAGGTCCTTTTCCACAGAGCTGCTCTGTAGGAGGTCAGCCCCAGGCTGTGCTGGCACTTGGGGCTGTTCCTCCCCAGGTGCAGGACCTGGCACTTGCCCTTGTTGAGCCTCACCAGGTTTCTCTGTGCCCAACCCTCCAGCTGATCAAGGTGCCATTGAATGGCAGCGGAGCTTTCAAGTGGATCAGCCACTGCCCCCAGTGTAGTGCCATCTTGAAACTTTACACAACCACCCTATATATTCATAACATTGAAATGCTGATACATCATGCTAAGACTTGTAATTTCCTCTAATACACACAGGATTAGTGTAAAATTTTATAGGACTCTGACCTGTCCAAAGTACTACTAGAGATTTTTGTATTTTAATGGTTTTTGCAAGGTGAGTAGCTCAGGCCAACAGAGCTACTATAAGCAGGCACAAGATTTTTATGAATATAGATTGAAGACCCTTATATTTATGGATAACAGAAAACATCTTGACTAATTTAAAGATCTCCTGAAGTCGTCATTTCAAACAGTAGTCTGAAGGACTAAATAGACTATTTGTTGAGAGACTTGAACCTAGTTTCCCAGTCTCAGCTTTCCTGCTCAGGTAATGGTCCCATTGTCTCAATTGGGATCTGGAACATGGGGTTTGTCATGGAGCTTCAGGATCTGCCCTATTTACTTAGATCTGAAAACTATCCTTACCCTTCATATACCCTGTGTAGTTGTACTGTAAACCAGACTGGAATACAAAATATGTAATGAGATAAAAACTGGAAGGCTGTCTTAAATCCAAAACATAAATGATATGCACAGATTTGTTGTAAAAAAGGGAGTTTACTTTTCAACCACTTTTAAAGGGGCAAATAGGATATTAATGAGGCATCTCCTTTGAATTATGTGAAGAATATGGATCCGCAGTACATAAGTCCTTGGCAAAGACCCTTATGGATTTGGCCATTGCTCAATGTTTAGGCTTTTCATGCAAAATACTGTTATAAATTCTATAAAGAGTGTTTTCAGAGCTTTGCCTTTTAGACTATGTAACCAAGGCTTTTTTTTTAATGTGTGAACTGCTGAACTGCTTGCTTGCCTGTCTGCTTCACATAAAAAAAAAATCTACCTGTGAGTTCTTAACTGTACACTAGTTTCTAAACTGTTTTTAAGCCATAAAAGTAAAGTTTTCGAAGAGTAGTCCAATTTCAAAAATTCTCAAGGACCTCTTAAACTAATAGATGACAGATTATTAATTTATCTCTTTATTTAAAGATTAAGTTTAAATTCTGAGTTTAAAGTTGTGTTTAAAATAATATGATCTAAGCAAATCATTCCTACAGATAAACATTTGTGCATAAGTTTTGAAACCAACTAACTCCACTAAAGTTTTCTTTTGTTGTCACTTTGATATAATCAAGATTTGATACCAGATCTTTGACAGCAAAGTTAGAGATCAAGAGAAGTAAAAAAAAAAAGGTTTGAAAAGATCATATTACTTAACAATTCCAGCAGGACAGAAAGATTGTTAACAACAAAGAATCTACAGGAACAAGTGTGGCAAGAGGCTTGCCAATTTGTTTTTGCCCTTTCTCCTTCACATACAATTTTTCTACTTCCTTTCACTGGCATTTTCCATACATGAAAATAAATACCTGGTATGTGGTATGCTCCTATTGTCAGAGGTTTGCTGTTAAGCAATTTTTCCCATGCACTGCATGAATACTCATTTGCCCAAAATTATTATGCCTACAAAGAGTCACTACAAAAACAAAGTCCTGATTTTATATATTTCTGCAGAAATTCCTGCTATCTTACTACACAAATCTGGACAAAGCAGAAATCACTAAAAATGCACTCATGCAGAAGTAGCCATACTCTAAAAAAAAAAAATCATAGAAACTCGCTATTTTTCATTGGTTTTCCTCCTTTTATTAATTCTTTTTTTTCCTTTTGTCTAATGATTTTCTTAAATATTAATAGCTTGACTCCATATATTTCAACATAAGTCTTGAGAACTTCTGGCAAATTTTGTCAGATATAACAAAAAATTTAATCTATTTCATAGTTATATCAAAGATGAAACCTTTCTTTATATCTCTCATTACCCCACACCTGCCAGATTTCAAAAGATGTTATACACAATTTTGTGACAGTATTGTATTACTATCCTGTTTAATACAGCATTCAATAACGAAGGAAAAAAAACCTCACAAAACAAGGAAAAGTGTTTTGAAACTTCTACATTTCTAGCTTTTAATTAAAATTGAATCACTTGGTCTATGAGCTTAGTGGTGTTTCCAGTTCTCTGGGAGATTATAACTTGTAGCTCATTAGACTGTTTTTCACGTTAATTTACTGAAAAGGGTGATATATTTGTAATACAGCTTGTAATGCTATAAAATGGCTCATCAATCTGTTTTATTCATGTAAAGTCCACATAAGGCCACTGGTCTGTTACTGGCAATAAACCTTTGGTGCATTTTCAAAAGACCTGCATACTACTTAGTGATTTATAGATCCTGTCCTGACACCATACTAACAAGGAAAAGCATAACCCAGCTGACAGTACTGAAAAGCGAAGTACATCATGCGACTGTGACACACACGAAGAGAAGACTACCTTGTTCTTGGGTGTAACACGGGTTTCACAAGACTTGGCAATATCCAGTGCACTACCATTTTTAGTTTTGCATCACTAGTCTTCCAGAAATATTAAATATAGTCTCTGCTCCTTTTATGTCTATGCTGTAATACTTGAGTTATACACTGTTCTTATTGCATACCCAGCCTGTGAATCCATGTCACCATAAAGAAATTGTTTCATCTAGGAATCATTTACATCTCTGAATACTACCCCCACTCAATGTTTTGTCATGGAATAATAAAAAACCCCATATATATTATTCTTAAATAATTTTTTCTTCAACCTGGAAACAAGTTGAAAATAGCATAATTTTATTATTCTATAGCCTCAAAAACTTACAAATATTTATCTCCTTTTTTTCTTTTTTATTACAGTGAAAACAGATTTATTTAAATGCTAGTTTAGAATATGGAAAAATAAATTTAATTACAGTAGCACTAGAGAGGGCATAAGGAATAGAAAAGGTATCTCTCCAGTTTTATTATGCTTTTTGTAAAAATAGAAACAGTTTAAAGAGGAGAAAGCATAGGTTCCGCTTCAACATTATCCATTTTCCTGGTGACAGGAAGTAATTTGGTATGGAAGAATTCTTGAAAATTTCCTTTAAGATTGGAAGGTTTTCAGAATGCTACATAAAGCATTGAAATGACACAGTCTGCAAGACAGCTAATTTTGGAAGTTTCATTTGCATCCTTCTCTCAAAAACCTAGGCAATTAGATAAATTTCAATCAATTTTAAACTGTTTAAAATGTCTTCTTTGCAGTTACTGAGTGAAAAAGGGAAAATAACTATAAATGGGAATAAACATGCAAAAACCACTATAAAAAGCACAAAGCAAATAATACCAAAAGAAGAAAACTATTTTCTGCCAATATATTTTCATTACTGCAATAGCTAGCATTTGACAGATCAATGACAGTGATGATGAGGCCCTATGTCTCTTGGAAGCAAGGAGTTTTTTTCTGTGTAAATAACGTATTTTTCAAATGAAGAGCCATAGTAATATGGTAGTATGCTTACAAAATGTCAGATAGCATTTCCCAAAATCTGTGGGGTTTCAGTTAAGTGTACAACATAGTATGAATTTTCAAAACTCACAAGTTTCAAAAGTTAGTTTGTTTAGCAGGACTTACAAAAAGTTGTAATATGCTCAGATCCTTAAGGGACTTCTATTACCAATCTCCTTCACCTTTTTCCGACATGACAAAACCACTCTAACTTGGTGATTTAATGCTTCTGTATCACATAGTATGGTTAAGTGACAGACTTCAGCAGAAACATGGATTTAGGTAGTTTACAGTTTATAATACAAAGCTGACTATTTGTCTCTTTGGATGAAGACTCTTTCTTGGAAAGCTGCAAAAATATGGAATGTACCTGCAAGTTAAAAAAATAACTAAACAACAGCCATAATTAAAATAAGCAACTCTTACAGAGTAAAGCAAGTATCTAATAACATATAAGCTCTATATGCTCCTTTCTTCATTTATCCTTTTGGATTTTCTGTGTTCACTACATTAACTTTCCAGTTTAACTAAAACACAAGTAAACCATTTAAGTAAATTTAAGTAAAATGCTCGTACACAGTACTTTCTCTCCATTCTATAAAACACCTTAAATATAGATAGCAAATACTGCTCAAGTTATGAAATAGTCCAAGGACCAACTGCATTGTGTTTTAAGGTTGGATTTTAAATAAAAATAGCATTAACCAAGCTATCTACAGTGAGTTTTATACTCTATATGCTCCCACAGTAAAAAATTATTAAGCAAAGGATGATGGAACCTGGTGATGTGTAATGTCAGAACATGGAGCTGCATTAAAACTCAGATGAAGAAGGTTTACTAGAGATAGATTAAGGCTTTACAAAGCTTTCCTACTTTCACAGATACCAAACCACATACACTTGGAATCAAATTTGTTACTCAATTTAACCTTTTGCATAGGGATAGTATTCCTTAATATTGATTTCTGTTCATCAAGAAATGAATGAGGGTGTTAGGGCTGGGGCAGGGAACAAAAAGATGTTTAAAAGGAGAGAAATAATATCAATAAAACAGTGAAGCCTTGATAAAGACACCACATGCATTGACATACATTGTAAGAAAATGCAAAAGAATGTTTAAAGTCAAATCAAATATTTCCCAGAAGTACAGTGATGTTTTTATATGTACAATACGTCTAGGTGATTTTACTATACTAACAAAAAAATTATAATTCTATTAAAACATTTCTGCCTGTCATTAGTGCAAAGTGGGCTTGTTTCTCACTCTTCACAACAGGCCCATAAAAACAATGCCAGTGCTTTTTCTTTGTGAGAAGTAGGTGTTATTGTTGTTGTTATTAGTATTATTGTTGTTGTTGTTGTTGTTGTTATTTTCTGTAGACAGTTCTTGAATTCCTGAATGATTAAGTAGAATTAATGTTTCTTGAATGTTGGAAAAAAAAATGTTGGAAAAAGTGGAAAAAATCAAATTCTCTGTCATAGGGAATGTGGTGCAGAACTGCTACCATGGACCTCTGGAGGGTGAGACAGGAGCTGTTTCGGCAGGCTTGGGTTTCTCTCTGTTTATGTGAAACGGACATTGGCATATCTTGCCTGGACTTTTCCTGTGGGGTTCATATGGTAGGCAGGGTGGGGAATAGTTGTCTGAGCCATACCAAGGTCAGCCTGCTAGAGCTGACAGTTTCTGTCTCTGTACAAAGAAAAGAATCAATACTTTTGGACTACGGCTGTGCCCTCAGTGTAAAACAACAAACATGCAGCGTCTGACATGTTTCTAGGTGATTTGTGGCAGAACCTCTTGTCTGATCTGTATCCAGGAGCTGCTGTGTTACTGCTCTGTGCTTTTCTTCTCTCTCTCGCCCCCCCCAGCTCTGTGATGTCTAATACTTTACTCAGGTACAGAGGCGTGTGTTCTACCCTACAGCTACTTGTCACTCAATAAATCACACCTACAAGCACAGTCTGCACATAGTGATCTGGGCTTTAACAAAGGATCAGAGGGACAAAGTGCAGGCAAGATACTGTAATTATAACAAAAATAAAACATTCAGGGGGTTGTAGCAAAGGCACGGGCTCCCAGGCACTAATAAAATGTTATTAGAATTGCAGTTTTGTTTCAGTCCTTCAGGTTTCATTTTTAACAAATTTTCCATCTTAGATTCTCTTGTTCATCATCCTTCCAAGCTAAAACACAAAGTTTGGGGAGATGACCTATTTTTGTCTGTCTATCTATCTAATCTATCTATCTATCTGCCTATCTCTAGATCTATTTTTTAAAAAATTATATATAAATATATACACTATATATAAGCATATACACGATATAGATATAGATATATGTAGATATATATATTTTTTCCCCCTCTTTTTCTTGGATAAAAGAATAACGGTGTAGTTTATTCTGTGGGTCACTGTCACCCACAGTCAGTGCCAGTATTAATTCCTCAATTCCTGAATGTCAATTATGGGGCCAGTTCTGTTTAAACTATAAATATGACCCAAAAGCAAAACCAGCACTAACAAAACAGCTAACTGAACATAATTTGAACAAAATTAATTGGACAGTCTTGAACCAATCAAGGTTTATGCAGTATGTATTTGTTTTGTCTAACAGCACAATTTGTGTGGAAACATTTCCTCAGTAAAATTCAACATATATCACACAGGTATATTTGCCTTGGAAGGAGTTTTACACCAGGCTTGTTCTTCCAGGTACTTCTCAGCAGTTAACCTGTTAGCCAACTCACATACAAGTGCAATGGACAATTATTACCCTTTCTGAGTACATTAAATGCTTCCATTCATGTTAATTTAGCCATTTCAGTCAAACCAAACACCTTGTAATACAGGGTGAGTAACTCATCACTGTGAAGACATCATGAAAAGAACATTGGTTAGAGAAGCTCCAAATTTCCTTCCGATCCAGTCAGCAACAAAGAGGCCAATCCTCATGCACATAATGCAAAAGCAGTGGATCAATAATTGTGGTTTAACAACAGTTAGCCACCAATCATTGTGTGAGGGATTGAAACATTCTGCATGCAAAATACATTTTAGATTGGCTGGGTCACAAGATCAAAGCCTCTATGCTGGATTTAATGCTGGGGGATGAGATCTGATTGGGAAGAAGCCCAGGATAAGGGGGAAGGAAAGACAATCAAGGATTAGGCACACTGGAGCAAATGCTTTTAATTCATACTGGTTTTGGAGAAGTGAGATCACCACATCTGCTCTATGCATTGTTCACCTTGGCACTTTCCCACCATTTTGAACGGTGGCAAGCTTCCACATACATCCTTTTGCTGTTCCTTATTAAATCAGCATCTCACTATTCACAGAAAGAACAAGCAGCTTTGCTTGCATATTTTAATGAACAAAGACTTATTTAAGCACAGTCATTACAAATGAAAGTCATGTTGATGAGCTTGCAAAGGGTCAGCACTTTCTTACCAGGAACAACTGACCTTCTGCCCATACCATACTTGCTGATTTCTCCCACTGAGGAAAGCACAGGACTATCACTCTTGCTTGCCCACACACAACAGGAATGATGTCACTGTCCCAAAACACCAATATTTCTATGAAGCACCTACTATTACTGACCTGAAGACCACCCCTGAATAAACAGAGGAAAAAAAACAAACAAAAAAAAAAAAAAAAAAACAAAAAAAAAACCAAAAAACCAAAAAACCCCAAACTACTCCACAGAAAACAATGTTAGAAAGTTAACAACAATCCTAAATCTGCTGAACATTTACTGCTGGCCTGAATAACTCCAGATGGTCCAAGGAGAATATCACTTTTTGATCCTTAAACTTAATACTCAAAACCACAATTAGAGCCCTGAATGTCAAACTCCTAATGATTCCCTTACTCTTCAGAAATCTGGCTAACTAGCTACACACTGTGACCCTTTCAACAACGGATCCAATTCTTTCCTCAAGCTTTGTGAATCTGTACACAATTGGAGCTGTCTACTGGGAAAGAACTGTATTTGCCATATGGTTGTCCTCCAAATAAACAAATCAAAATGATCCAAAACAAGAATTCTCACATTCTTTTTCTTTAGTTATCATAAAGTCCCATGGAAGTCATAAGTATGATACTTCACAAAGAATATACCAAAATAGCCTACATGCTCTTTTTCATTGAAATAGATGGAACTCACTGGTTGCCAATTAAAGTCCAGTGAAGGACTTTTCTATCTGGCTCTTCCTAACTATCAGTGTATTGCTTTTGATTTTCAGAAGACAAATACTACATGAAAAATGAAGAAGGTTTGCCATAATTTGTCCAAACCATTCATGGTCTTCCTAGGAAATAAGCCAATTTACAGATTGAAACGAGTAATACTTCTCCCCCATTTAAAGTCTTTGATAACAATGCACCTCAATCAAAATTCAGCTTAAGGGGAACGTGAGGGTGTAGAGACTGGCAGCAGAAATCTGCATCACACAATGTGCAATAAAACTGCAACAGCACTTTGTACAGTGTCTCTAAACTTGTGGAGGCTTTATATTGGCTTTTCAAAATGTGCCATACAACATGCATGCTGCAAATTCAACTCACATTTCATACAGCAGCAGACTTTCATGGTTTGCAGAAAACATATGCACAAGCACATCTCTAAGTATTTGTAACTTACATGCTTTAAATCCCAGTAGGCGTTAATCTGTAACCTTTTTTCATGCATGTTGTTTTTCCACAGCACATTGTTCTACAATTAGCACCAGTGATATCTGGCAGATAGTACCCCAAACCATAACATCACAGATAATTGTATAATCTGTAAAAAAAATCTGTAAATCTGTAGTCGGGATTCAAACTTTTTTAATATTGAAATTGAACAATAAATTTGGAATAAACTATTTTAATACAGGTTATTCTGATGTAATATATTTGTCAAATCTGTTATGGTATTTTTCTTGCTATACTTTGTTTTTTACATGCCCAGGCCTCAATACTGTGAAGCTTTAAAAACATATTTAACTTTATACACTAAGATAACAGTACAGGTCTCAAGGCTCTATGCATTCTTATTATGAATTTTTGTCTATGATAAGGACCTTAGTCTTCTGTATGAGTAATGCTTCTCAGAAACAGAAATATATGTGTGTATTTTTAGTATGTGGAAACCTTAATTACTATAGATTTATTTGTATCACTTGGTAACCTCATAATTACTATGGATTTCACTCTATTTTCTACTTCAGAGATATATTATTCCACTTTTTAGAATTAAGAGATTCACATTTCTTTTACATATTCATTTTTGCTTTTATTGGATTCTATTTTATTTAATTTCATTTTAAGTTATATATTAAATGACTATAGTGTTCTTGGACAGTTGCATCAGAAGATGTACTTTTCTTCTTGGACTCTTGATTTCTACATGTTACCCTAATTTTTATCTCATCTTCAATTCTCTGCTTTCCTTCCTTCTAGTAATTTTGGCATCCCCTTGATCTTATGTTGCTTACTGAAATTCCCTCTCTTTCTCTCTTTCCACCCCTCCTTCTCTTAATCTGTGTCCATGTGTGTGTGTGCCATGTCATGGGGACATACTTCCTATTATCTGCAAGTCAAAAATATTAAAAAGACATAATTACTATGTAACAGATCTCAAAACATAAGAAAATAATTACACATATGGTAAGATTAACAGATTATTTGAATTTGTATGTGCTACATTGATAATCAAAGACATGTTACCATAGTAGATATTCAAATTTGTATTTCTTCCAAATATCATTGGTAACCTTTCATGCTGAACAACATTTCTCATCTAACCCAAGCAGACTCCTCAAAAATATTTTCAGCAATGACGCTTTCCCCAGTCTTCTTTTTTTTTTTTAATTTCCTTTTTAAATCAAAAGCTCCTAATTCACTAAACTTGACATTATGCATTTTTATAATATTCCACTGGCTAAATTTGCACAGATATTATGTATTGTTAAAATACTAATTCTAGGCTCACTGCAGATCTACTGTTACAGTGTAAATCATAAGTAGAACCCAAGTTTACCAGGCTCAGAGAAACACTAAGTCAGTCAGATCATGCACCAGGACTCCAGAGTCCACACAGAAACATCCTCAAAAGGACTTTTTCATGATGGAACGAGGACTTGAGCTTTGTAAAATTGTCCCAACTAGATGAGAACAAAAATTGATATTAAAAAGTACAGAAGAATCATCTACATCAAGCCACAAATCTTCAGAAAACTATTTTACCTGGGCTAGACAGTTTGCTTATATTTGTCTAATGTCATAATGATTTTCAGTCTAAGACATGCAAAGAGCTTTGTTGCTTCTCTAAGAAATGTAACCTTTAGCAAGTAAGCACTAGGAAAGTTAAGGAGTGAAGACATTTCTAGCAGCTGCTAGCCAAAGGACATATAACCTTGCCCTACCGCATAATTTTAGCCCAGTTGTGAGTTTTTAGTCAATAACCAGTGAGCAAAATTATCACATCCTATTAAACTTTGCTATTGCTATTACTAGAAAGTTAGGTTATGCTACAATCATTACAGCTATCTATCTGTGCACTGCCCTGAGCCAAGTCTATGTCCTGCTGTGGAATGGACTACAGAGGGCTATCAAAAAGTGTTCAACTCTTTCTCTTGAGTAGGGTCTTTTCACAGGTAGTTTCAAAAAGGAGCAGACTACAAAAACCCACACTTTCTATGCTTACAACTAAAAAGCAAAAAGATTTGACAGTAAGTCATTGGCTACAAAAAATTAAACTAAAATGCATCTGCAAGAAGCATTGTAATAGTTATATACACACATACTTCCAACTTTAAAAAAAACCAAAAAACAACAAAATATGACTGGCTTACCACTGAAAGACATAAAACTTAGGTTTGTGTTTACACTGTACCTCTGATTGGAACTTGGATAAAGCTACTGTTGTTAGCTGGAATAAAATGTACACTGTAATATTGTTGACATTACTCATGTTGGACAGACTGTAATGTAAATATACATTTTGCTACAGCTAGAAATATGGTTTTGATAGATTCTCAGATTTTAAAAATTACTTTAAATCAGAGGAGGTCTCTGCCAAAATGATTTGATACTTCACAACCATATGAATGAAAAATATATGACCATGGATCAAATATGGATCTAAATAACTTGAACTATTGGCTTATGGTATTGTAATATCTCTCCAACCTCTCCCAGAATTTTCATACAAAGGAAAATATCTGACTGTGCTGAGGGGAATAGAATTAGTCACAGTATCAACATGTTCAGTACTTAAAAGACTTTCAAATTTATCATCTCTTCAAAAACCACATTTCATGTTTTTAGGTCATCTAGTAATTATGATGTATATAATATGCTTCATATATTGACTGGATTGATTAAATATGATAAGTCATTATTACTAGATAAAGGATGGCAGAGAACAAGCTACAAAGCAAACATTAAGCTACAGATTTCGCTTTTTTAAACCTGAGAGTCAACAATTTTCAAAGGAAACTTCCATCTCATCTCCCCACAGTATACTTGAAGCCAGGAAGTGTCTTACTCCTCCCAAGTGCACATCAGATTCTATTTTGTCTGCAGAAGCTTTTGCCTACAAAGTTGTATCACAAGCCTCTGATGCCATTTTGTTATGTCTTCTTACCAGTATTTGGTTCTGTTATCTGATAAGAAATAGCTCTCATAGATCTTCTAAACACTTACTAAATTTCAGTGTGAATAAAACAAACAGAACCACCATATACTACAACTGACAACCAGAAAACTCCCAAAAACATCCAAAAACTCAGCTATATTGCCTCCTATCTAGTTTTCTTCCTCAGCATCTTCCTGCTTGGCTATCATTGACATGACAGAAGAAATTTCCAAATAATGTGCATAGCAAAATGAAAATTGAATCAAGCACATGCAATTTTCGCCAACGTTGCTCCACTTCTTTGGAAGTCTTCTCCTTATTTCTAGATCAGTGAACATATAAAGTTCCTGACAAACCATCACAAATTGTTGGGACGAAGATTTACAGTACTTGCAGCATCCCACCCTAGAACTGACTCATTGTAAAAACAAGGTTTGTTCTATGCTTGTACAATGCCCAGACTCCTGGCCCATAGCTGGAACTTCTATGCACCACTGTAATACAAATAATGAACACAGTCATAACAATAAAGAAAAACAACATTTTTATAAAGCAGCTAAACTTATTTCTTTTCTAGTGCTCTCAGTTATTCAAGCTGGTGACAGCATCCAGCACTGACATTTTGTTTCCAGTTTTGGAGACTCTGGGCTACTCCTCATTGCTCCTTGTACAGCACAGAAAAGAGCAGAAAAAGCACTGTGTGGTTTCTGCAGCTACACAAGTGAATACAGCATTAAAGAATTTAGTTTCACCCTAAGGCCTTCTGACTTAATCTTTGATCTTGTTTCATCTTCTTATCCACGGTCTCTTACCTGGTAATTTATGAAAATAAATGCATAAATAAAAGTATTCCACTATGAAATCAATAAAATAAGCAACAAAAAATAAACCACAAAAAAATCATGTTGCCTCACTCCCATTATAATTCATGAAGAGTGTTTACATAATTCCATCTTCAAAGTCAGACATTTGCAAAATTTAGCAGCTATCACCCACCTCTGAAATGCAAAATCATATGCAGATCCCCTTCAGCTAGCTACCGTATGATCCCAAAAGCATGCCCCAAGTAGAACATCCCAGGTTATTTACCAGTCTCCAGCATCCCTACTTGCAAAAAGAGTTAGATTAGATGATCCCGATAGGTCCCTTCAATCATAAGACATTTTATGATTCTATGAAGAGAAAATCTTGTCCTCAGACAATTTCAGCTTAAATGAGTCTCTGTCTCTCACTGGTGGTAACTTACAAGTCTCAGAATGATGGAGAGATACAACATGGTTGTTGCCGCGCTGTGGCAGAGTGACAGCCACCTCCTTAGAAAACAATTTTGATACCTATCAGTCCTGGTTTACCTGCTCCCTCAAACCTCCCTTCCAGGCAACAAAACACACCTACATGTGTGAGAAAGTATACCTAAGGAACAGAACTCAAGCACCATACAAATCAAGTATCTACATCTATTCAACTTTGAAAACATGTAAAAAAATTGAAAACCAGGTGGGAATCAGTAGATTCAAAGAAAAGACACTGGCTTATGTGGGCAAATGACTGACTTCTTTCCCTTTTTTTTCACTCCTTCTTAAAAAAAAATATTATAGTAATGATTATTTTTCCCAGTTCTAGCAGTAATATCTATCCAATTATTTGCTTAACTTTTAATCACAGATCTAACAAAAACCACTTTGCCAACACCACTTTCTTGTTTATGCCATTCTATTTTCCACTACAAACCTCAGCCCTAGTAGATATATATATACATACATATATATATATATATATATATATACATACATACATATATATATGTATTTCAATTTCAGGAAAGGCAAAATAACAGCTAGACTCACCAACTTCTAGAAAGCAGATGAAATCTAATTCAGATTTGTCTACATGTCTCAAACGAAAAATGTGTGCTTTTTTTCACTAGCATGCTTAAGGTATTTCAACAGAAGTCCAGGTATAATGCCACAATTAATTTGTACCCTTATTGTAATGTGGTTTTATTATCCTCTTCTTTTCATTAGGAAAATATTGAACAAATAACTCACGGATATTTTATTCAGAAATCTTCATCCTGATTCACAAACACAAATGAGACACACTCTTAATAATAAAGATGGTGCTAAGCAAGAGATCATTACTAAAATGTTGCTTCATTGAAGAAAATCTAGACACAGATGCAATATCCTCAATGCTTAAATTTTCCAGTAACTACTTTTTGTTTTTTTAATAGCATTAGTTTAGCCATTTTTTTATTTCTTAGCACGGAACAAATTTAAAAGAACCCTTCATGTTATGTACAGATTTCTACTGCATCAGTTCACTGTAAATTAGAATAAATCAAATACAACCAAGCACAAGTCTAGCAAGTGCCTGCTACATCAGACACTAATTGCTCAATTCATAAAAATAATATTTGTGAGTATATTACATGGGTTTTGTGATACCTGTTGATGCCACAGAAAACAGCACGTTTCAAATCAGTTTCTCAATAGAAAATATATACATATGGTAGGAAAGCACTGGGAGGATGTAATCGACACAACAAAGATGCATACAGGGATGCACAGTGGCACTGTTTATTGTCTACTAGCTGCCACTGAAATGACACTCAGAAAAATTTTCATTATTTTTAATGTGGATTAACCCTACTGGTCTGGTTCTCATAAGTTCCTGCCTTCCAAAATTTCAGTGAAATTAATCAGTGTCTTGTGCAGGAAACTCAGGACCCACGTAGCACCCATTAGTTCTCCAGTTTAAAGTCAGGCCCCAATCCTTGCAGAGCTCCCAACCTGTAATTAAGCGAGCCTAAATGTTGGTGCCAAATGTAGAGATGTTCTGTGGACCTCTCAGTTACCCAAATTAATGTATTTTGTTTTCTACTTGTTGTTTTTTCCAGCAATGAAAAGAACTCTGTAATCAACTAATGGAGCATTTGAGGGAAGTTTCTTGTACAACTAGTGATTTTACGGTTAGTTGCTAAAACCATGATTTGTCTAAACATCAAAGAACACCTCTTTGGTTTACATAAGGAATATCTAATAAACTTAACATGCCAGTGAAATATTTTTTGTACCAAAGCAGCACAAAACAGCACTGCCCACAAAGGTTGAGCTGCATTTGTAATAAACTTTGAAGTGCCTTGAGAAAGCAGTGTCTGGAGGGTATTTGTACTTAATGAGGCAGGGGACAATGGGTTAAAAGAGTACAATTCCCATCCTAGAATAGAAAAAAAAAACCAAACTTAACTGTAGTTGAGTAGAGCATGTAGCTGTGTTATCCAAAAGTTTGAGCAACTTTGTTCAGAGTTCTGTTATAAGAAGTGGCAAAAAAAAAGATCCTAACAGATCACAAAAATATAGCACAAAAACTTGTTTGATAATCACAACAGTTGTGCTATTATATCAAAAACCTCACCCAAGAGCTTTACAAAGCAAGATAAGTTGCCTTAAAAGCACATTTATATTCCATGCTCAAAATGGGTTCAATTTAAATCTCTGAATATTTTTTAACCTAACATGATTCTAGAAAGAGGGGTGGCTTGTTTATTTCTGTCAGAGAAAACAGGGTCCTGAAAACATTGTTTTATAAATATTAAAGTAATTTGAGCAGTTTCCATTACACTGCAGCTAGCCCACTAACATTTACACCCATCTAGTACAGCCACTCTTGCCTCCTATTCTCAGGGTTTACTTTCAGATTTAGCCTAAGTTTTAACAATGTCTGGAGCACTATCTGTTCATTCTGTCGTTATTTTGTTCCTTCTTACTCCTCCTCTACTGTGTCATATTTTAACCCAATTATTTAAGTAATCTAAAATACACACACACAGTGTTTCACAGAAATATCTCTCGGTGTACATTAGCTCAAAGAAACTAGTCTGGGGATCAGAAAGCTTTTATTTATTCATTTTCTAGTGACATCACTAAAGAATTGTTTCTTCATAGCTTCATGCAGGATGAAAACAAATGTAGTTGATGTATGACCGGGATTAGGCAGAAAGAAAGTGACAGTCTAGAAGGCCAGCAAGTAAATTGCAGAGGTTGCAAAGGCCTTGCAAAAGGAAAAAGTTCTTTTAAAAGGATGAGTAGAGAATTCCAGTATCTCAGATATGGCAGAATCATCTAAAACCAAAACTTTTCATTTTTTCTGCAACTTCATGTCAGCAAACTACATGACCTAAATATACTGCAAAATCGTTTCAAATATATTCAAAGTGGGGTACATTCTGTGCTATTAAAGCACTCTAAGGAAAAAACATTTAATATGCTTTTCATTTAGAAACAATGGAAATATTTTAACTGTCCAAAACCAAACTTTTCAAATTCACTGACCAGCAGTTCAGCACCTACAGACATATTAAAATTCCTTAATCTGACATGCACCATTTTTCCATCTTACCTAGAGTCTCAGCAGGGATTGAAAGTGCTGAGCACCTCCAGGTCCCAGTGTTCTGCCAGTTTCCTTACAGGGCCCAGGCATCCACTTTCTGACTCCTGCTCCTACACACTTAAACAGCTCCCCAGCATTCTACAGACTGCCCTGATATGAGCCTAAATTTGCTGATAAACAAAATGCAGATTTCTTGTTACAGGCAGAAGGAAGGACTGGTACAGAACTCCCGGCTGAAAATTTTAAAATCTTTTGAGTCAAAGCTGTATGTGTATAACTTTTTTATCACAAGTGTTTCCTTAGTATTTCTATACTAAAATAAACAGTTACTTCACCTACAGGGTATGCAAAGAGAGGTTTATACTCCAGAAACACTGGTGCTTCAAACACGGTCTTTCCTGTCACCAAATATAATTTTTCACCAACTGCTGTACCATTGCATGCTGTTTTGGCACCCTTAGACACAAAATACTAACACAAAATACTTCCAATTTTAGCAATGAAAATAGTCTTAAATTCCAAAAAAGTAACTAATTTTCATTTTTTAAAAAAACGTCTATTTTCTAATTACTATTTTTGACACTGACTCCTTCAAGGGAAATGGAAAAATTTACCAGGGATGCCAGATGCATCTAACCAAAACTCATCCACTGCAAATTCATGTACTCAGATACTATAGCAGTCTCTGTTCCAAACACGAACTGACCAAAGAAAACTAGAATTCCTCAAACAGGCAACTGGACAATGGAACAAAAGTGAGCACAATTTTAGAAGCTGACTGTAATACAGGCAGAAGAAAGTCCCAATCATGTATCCATGGTCTGTTCTGCTCACAGGAAGAAAGCCCAACAATAATTTGCTGGTAACTGTCAGAATTTAAAGCAGCCTTCCAGCTGTATCACTGCAAGCAGCCTACCAGTACATATGCTGACGATAGTAAAAGCAAGGGCTGTGACCTCTGGCTGGGTGTCCTACCTTCAGCTAGAGTCTTGCAGAATTATTCCAGATGCCAAAAATCTGCCTGGGACGAATCTGCAAATTTGTGAACTTTCTTAACTTTGGAGATGCCCACAACTATCACTTTCAACTATTTCTGCTTTCTCAGGCCACTGCTCAGCAAAAGTCAGTTTGTATCTGCCCATTTTTAAAAACAATTGCATTTGAATTTAACATCTATTTGAAATAACTTGGCTTTGTACAGACATTTTCTCTGCATTTTTATGAATGCTGAATGTTCTTTACTTGAGGAACGTTCAAGTAAAAAGGAAATTGAGACCTTTTACCCGATATGCTTTTACTCATTTTTCAACAAGTTCAAGATTATGTGTTTTCTTGCTTCTCTGAAATCTGGTGCAGTATAATTTCTTCATTTATTAGGACAGTTGGCAAAAAGTGGAGAAAATATCATGTCAGTAAATGCCCCTTCTACCTCCAGCAAAATGAAGCTGACAAAATTTTAAAAGCACCCCTCCATACAGAGGTCCCAAGCCCTTATTTGTAAATATCTCTGCTATGGCCCAGTTCTAAATGTATCCGACTGATATGTACAGAAGAATGGGTAAGTTGTGCTGAAATCTGTAGGCAAAAGTTCTGTTCACAAGATAGGCTTCTGTTTGGAAACCACAAGGTAAGTTTTGCAAATCATGCACCAAACCATTGCTTGCTTTACCCATCATCATCATCAGGTGAGATCTTAAGCAAAACTTTATCAAAGTAACATGCCACTTTCCTGCATGCTGATTTTACAAAACTCACTCTCTGAATGTTGTTCAACATGATGTCATCACACTGTAACTCACTTCATTTACAGTATCTGTTTCACTTCTACTCACAAGCTAATATAACTCATTTCTTTCTCTTAACTGCACACAGGCTGCTAGACACATGTGCACAGCAAATGGAATCTGAACTTAGCTTAACAGCCTCATTTATTCCTGATGGTTTAAATTATTTCATCACAATTAATGACACCCCCTCAGCTTCCTGTGCAGCGCTGCCAGATGTTCAGAGACCACAAAGCCACTCTCTTTTCTGACGGCTAGTGACAAGTCGTCCTCTGAAGGACGTTCCCTCAGCGCACAGGCTGGATGACACCTCCATTGCTTAGCACCTCTCCACCTCCCCAAGTAACCATGGTGAAAGAAGAAGGAAGACTAGAGAAACCAGTCAGCACATTAGTAAGGACAAATTAAGTGAAGCGTTCTGAACTTGATGTATCTCATCTCCTCTCCTCCTACTGGAGTTGCAAGCCTGATTGTTTCGTGAAAAGACAGACAGACAACTGTTTGTCTTGATCTTCAAGGTGTGAAGTTTTCTGTGTTCCTTCAAAAATAACTTTTCTTTAATGGGGGAAAAAAATAAAGGAGAAATTTAAATGGTAACCACATGGCAAATGATCTCTAACCAACAATGTTATCTCACTATCAAATCATCTTCAAAAGCAGAATGCAGAAAACTTGGAGTCTTAGAAAAGTTTTAGTCACATTCACCTTAGGTTTTGGGTTCTCTTTTGCTCAGTGGGAAGATGATTTTCCCTTACAGGTTTCTTCTCATAAGTTCAGGTATTTTTCTCTATGGGAGGTATCTAAAGATCTTAGAAGGGGCAAAAGTGACATAGTGAGTCTGGACATGCTAAAGATGAGGATACACCATCATTTCTCAACAGGCATAGGCAGAAACGGTAACAACTGTACAACAACAATCTTTGGAATAACAAAACAGCAAGTGTCTTGCATTTTTAAGATTAAAACCCAAGTAAGTCTGCTCTGTTCCTGAAGTTCCATCCACTATTTTGAGCACATATGGCAGACATTCTACTGACTTTTTTTTCTAATTAAAAAGAAATTGCTGATCTGTCTCAGGGACTGAAGATCTGCTCAGTTTGCCAGAAAGCACAGTCTTAAAACAGAAAGGACACCTGCATTAGCCCACCTGATAGGAAGGTCAGGAGCTGGAAAGCCTGTCCCTCTGTCTCTCTCCCTGTTTCCATTCCTTTGTTTGTTTGTTTGGGGGGGGGTCATGTTTGCTTTGAGTTTTTTCTCTTTTTTTTTCTTTTTTTTTTTTTCTTTTTTTTCCTTTCACTAGACATTTGTAAAAGCAGACTTGGAAAGGAAAAATAACCCCCATCAATACAAACTCTAGACAGCAGTGCCAAAAAACTTTTGTATGTGAGTCTGATTATGTGTGTGGTCACCCCAGAATTATTTTTGCTAAGATAAAAATTAGTTCATTCCTTAGATTACAAAAAGTTACTTTGAAGGAAAGTCTCCTCAGAATTTTCCTAGAAATTCAGTAGTAAAACTGGAGGAAAGTGAGAGCTAATGCATCATCTTACAGTCTGTAACAGACACACTTTTTTCCATCTACGTTTTTCAAAGTGTTTTAAAATCTTTCACAGCATAGCTGTCATAATGAGTTTCTTTTAGTTGCTTATTTCAATAACTTCATCAGACAATCCTGTAAAATTTTACACTTAAGCTTCAGGAGGAGGAGAGAGTCATCTAATGTGACAATGACCAAACACCACAGGAACTCCTGAGGAGTCTTAAACTGGCATTACTTTTTCCACATAAATATGTGCATTTATATACATATGTTGGTATAAGTTTATATGTGAAATACAGGCCAAAAATAAAGCAAAGTTGCCTAGATATGTACAAAAAACCAACCTACCCTGAAATGCACTGAGATTTATGGAGAGTCACATGGACTTCATTCTGTTGTCTCTAAATGTTTTACTGGGGGGAGTGGAGGAGCTGAATAAACTTTAAACTCTCATGTAGGGATGTATAGCCTGTGTATCTTTGGCAGATGTGGAAAAGAGATGAAATGGGCAAGGGAGAATCGAATATCCCATCACTGCAGGTTTGTGAAGGGGAAAGAGCACAGCAAAGATCTCACATCTGGCAATCATTTGTCAATAGCTGGAAAGAGAACGGCAGGAAACTTTCTGGCTCTTGTAGAAGATGAAAAGACGAAAAACATGTGTCACACATGCACAGTACTAGTACAATGACTACTACATTTATTTCCCTGCACCACCTTTTTTTTTTAATTTAATGATCTTCAGATATACTTTAATCCATGGTCAAAATCATGCAGTCACTTGACTTGTTAAAGCTGCAGTGTATGTACATTTTTCAAATAAACCCCAGGGCTGATGTTAGAAAATCAAAATCATTCAAGCGTAGGCTGCCTGGTACTTTGGGCAGGAATTCTTGTGGTTTAGTCAATAAACAGAATCTAAATGAAAGACACCGCAGTAACTAGACAGTAATGTTTCAAACAGTTCTTAACACAAAAAGAGAAAGACAGAGAAACAGAGGCTGACCAAGTGTCCATCTGCAGTGCTACTTAGTCCACAGAGATCATTCCAGCGCAAGCAGCAGACCTTGTGTATTTGAGCACAAGGTCACTTGCTGTTTCTTAAAAAAAATAAAATTATTTAAGGCTATTTTTATAATTCTTCCATAGTTCTGGGTTTGATTTTGTTTGTGCTTCCTCCCCTACCTTCCCCTGCCCCCTTGGTTTTTTTCCATAGAGATTTACCCTGCAGAAATATCTGCTAAATAAAACATAAAAGGGTCACTTTCTCTTTCCTGAACCACAATGCCAGATTTAACAAACTCACAGCTGTCACACCATACAATATTACAAATACTCCTAGGGAAACCATCATTACAAAAATTGAATAGCTACTGGTACCACTGGTGGCTTCTCATAACTAGCTATCACTTTATTCCTCTGCTTTTAAGGAGAAACTGCTGCAGCAGAAGCACATCTTGTCCCTGTGATTCTGCAAGTAAAAGCTGCAGTTTGTTGAAGCTGGCAAAATCACAGTAGCCTGCCAAATTATAACAGTAGCAATATCTCTGCCTAACAAGTCTGATCATGGTTAATTACAATGCAGACCAGAGAGCAGCCACAATTATTCATTATTGCAGGAAATACCTTATTTAAATTCTATGGAAATTTGCACTTGTACTTCAGTATGCCTGGGAAAAGAACTACAGTCACACGAGGAAGGACCTCAAACATCTGAAACAATCAAGATGCTATACCTACAAACTGGAAGAAAAACTTTGCCTTGATATTTAGATCAAGACATAGCAATAATTATATTTACTGAGTTAAAGTGCCATGAAATATTGTTCTCTTTTTAGTTTAAGCATAGGAGTTGTAAATATCAGCAAAATGCTATTAAATGTATTTTGATTGAAAAAGAAAAAAACCTCAAACCTGTGGCTATAAAGATATAGGCAGACAAAGAGATAGACAGATAAATATTTTCATCTAAAACATGTACATATGTATTTTTGTGCATGGTGTTGCACAAATTGAACCCACCCTTTACAACTGGCTCATGCTCTCCTTGATACCCTCCACAGTGCACTGGACTTTCAAGTTCCAAACTTGCAGACAGTGAGAAAAGAGGGCCAGAGAGATGGAGATGCTTTCAGGGAGATCCTCAGTATGGAAGAAAATGCTTCCACACATGTGGGTATGGGTAGGGAGATACACAGTTTACTAAGCTTTGGGGCACAGAGGTTCTTTTTTTTTCTTTTTTTTTTTTCTCTTTTACTTTCTATGTGTGTATAAACAAATCTGCTGATTTAGCTTTCGTTCAGTGTTCCTCCACCAATTAGCTATATATCAGATGGTGGTTGTACCCATCCCATTTATGCTCTGAGCTATCATCTCACTCTCACTACAATTGCAAATATAGGCCTCAGAGTGTAAATTTACATGAATCATTATTCCTGGCAATACAGCGAGCTTCAAAAACAGGTTTAACTTTGTTCTAATACTTCAATATCACAAAATATGACAAAAGATAACTCCAGGGATGAGTTAGCCTGAAATGGTTTCCCAAAACATCAAAGAAGGTGATTTCACCTCAGATCATTCTACAGATCAAGTTTGCAGCATAGACCAATGAACAACTGTGTCAGTAGCAATGGAATGGTGATTGAGCAAAGGTGTTACACCATACAGAAGCCAGGATGGACAAAATATGTGTTTTCTATCAGAGAAAATTCTGAAAATTTCACAGCAAGCAGGAATAAAGCATTAGAAATACATTACACCGAAAAGTTCACTATTAGGATTGTATGAAATACAAGTGGAATAATTATTTTTTGCTGGTAGATCCCCCTGTCAAGCTGTACATAAAGCCACACATAACAGTAAGAGATAAGTAACACTGACAATATTCAACACTTAACAAAAGCATTCCATCTTCAAAAAACTGTCTAAACATTAATAAACAACTGTTCTACCAGATATGTCCTGTAAAGACAGCAGGGTTACTATTTAAGCTGGAAGCAAACTTTAATGACTGTTGCAAGTCTGCCATTCTGCTTGCACTTTGGGATTATGTTTGCTTTTATACACTAATAAAACATTATACAGGCAATCACTGACATACTGAGATAACGAAGATACACTTTTTCCAAATTCTTTACTGTGAGGGTGGTGAGGCACTAGAACAGGTTTCTCAAAGTGGTGGATGCTTCATCACTGGAAGAGTTCAAGAACAGGTTGGATACACCTCTGAGCAACCTGGTCTAGTGGAATGTGGCCCTTCCCATGGCAGGGGGGTTGGAACTGGACGGTCTTTAGGATCCTGTCCAGCCCAAACCATTCAATGATTCTGTGGTTCTTACTCTGCTCTCTGCTGTCCTGTGTAGTCTCTAAGCAGGAAGAAACGCCACTAGCTATCATGGCATCATCTCCAAGCTCTCCTAAGCCACTAAGCAAAACAAATAAGGCCTGGAGCACACTCTCTAAGTCCACCCACACAAACATTTATTTTAGTAAACATGGCGTCTTTATTGAAAGTCTCAGGTCCATTATGAACATACTCTTTCTCGATCACTGCTTGACAACAGAGAAATGGCATTCTCTTACCTGAGGAGGTTCACAAAATCAAATAGTCTCCAGTTAACTGAATATGTGCCCATCAGTTGATGTGGTTTGTGGTTTGGTTTTTTCCCCTTGCTTTATTCGTGTTGGGTTTTTTTCTTCATAAAAGTATCTAATAGGGCAAAGAGAGGGCTGGACAAAACCTAGCCTTTAAACTATGGTGACTTTTAGATCAGGGGTAACATTCATCTGCATCAGCGCTAAAAATATTTTGTTATTTTTAGTGGAAAGAATGTCAGCTTCCAACAACTGCAGACCCAGTTCACAATGTTCACTGGACAACACCAACACAGATTCTGAGAAAATAAGGTTCTAACCCACTGCTTTCCTTTCCGACCCACTCAAAACTGCCAGCTCTGATTCTGCTTGAGATCCTTCCAAATGTCCAGCACAAATCCTCTCCATTGAATGAAATAATGAAACATACAGATTTTGCCAAAATTCAAACCATGTGTGTCCCAAGCAGTACTTTTCTTTTTATCATCTCAAATCATATTTTAAAGTTATTGTGGGAGTTCACTACACTGCAGGTTGCCATGCAGGGATAGTAGAGCTAAGACAGAAATGAACTTGGGCAAAGAA
This sequence comes from Zonotrichia albicollis, assembly GCF_047830755.1. Taxonomy (NCBI): domain Eukaryota; kingdom Metazoa; phylum Chordata; class Aves; order Passeriformes; family Passerellidae; genus Zonotrichia; species Zonotrichia albicollis. The sequence continues at coordinate 50,648,605 of NC_133860.1, forward strand.
AACATCTTGAATGACTCTGAAGCCATGAGTTCTGCCTTCTAATGGCAGAATATGTTACTTAATTTTGCTCTAGAGAAAAGCAGCCCACACAGAGCTTTGTGAATTTGCTGTTGGGCTGTTTTTTGGGCTGTAAGCTATTTTGAATCACTCCAATACAAGGCACACTACCACACAGGCAAACTTAAACACCTTGCACTATTCAAGCTGCTTTCAAACAAACAAACAAAAAGCTGGTGGCCTGCTAAAAGCCAGTGGCTGCTAAAACAAAACTGAAGGCTGTGTCCATTTTTAAATGATTTACCCTTTCTGGTTCTGAGCATATAGCAACACAGGAAACACAACATGTTCCCAAAGCCAGTGCATTGCATGCTTTTTCACCTCATAAAATCAATGTCTTGTGGATCTGTTTCTCCACTGTACACTCAGTACAGTAGTCAACATTACTGTGCAGCCTGCTTTTGCCACAAAAGTAGTGCTAAACAAAAGATGGCTACTAACTAAACTGCATTTTGATTGTCAAATTAATATTTCTCACCTATAGACAATTTTTAACAAAATTGTTACTCTTTTATTTCCCCCTCTCTTAAATGCCTCTGTTTTTAAGTATGTTTCCTATTAATGTAGCATGAAAACTTGTAATATAAGAGCTTTCTCACCTATTGCCTGGATCATGTCACTCCCTTCTTTGATGTGGAAGGTAAAGGAAACTTATTCAAGTCCAGGCTCTTCATTCTAAACTTCAAGGCTGTGAACAACTCTGCTTCTGGCTATGTTTCTGTTCTCCATCATATTCTTTTCACTCTGCAGCCAATAGCCTTCCTCCTCCCTTGCCTATTTACCTACCTCGTCTTCCATGTCTTTTTTCACACCTGTACAGCAATCCTCCTCTCCTGCAATCCACTCATCCTTTAAAACACCTGATTTCTTATGCAAAGCACAAAGACTTTAAGCCACATAGAAAAAGTTGCCTGTGTCTTACATAAAATGTGAACTGCGGAGCTCAGAGAGACATTCACCTGGGGCCAGTGTTTCGCACTTGGACCACTCTGAACATCGGTTTCAGTTATGAATGTTTGCAAGAGAGGGCCATCTACTGCTGCTCTTTCACACAGTGCTAGGTATACTAACTACCCTTCAATAAAACACTCTTTTAAAATCATCATTAATGCTTTAAATCCTTTTTCTACAAATAAATCTTTCTATCATTGGCTGTTAGTATACATTTTTGTATTTTTGTAGGAGTTAAAATAATTTTAAATGTAAATGATGCCTTCACAAGATAATATTTATGCTGAAATATTCTCAAGAATCAGAAAGCTGTGCTGTTTAGGATTTTTAAGAGATTAGGATCAAATATAGAACAATCAAAGCAGAACAATCTTCTGTCCTTAGCAGTAGGATTATTGGGCAGATGTTACAAGAGAAAAGAGTGATGGTCTGAACAGAATCTTAGTTCCACCTGTAAGAAGAAAATTGAAATAAAAGAGCCAGACTGGGGAGTCCTTACTTTGGAAAATAAAGTTAGAACCAAATTTAGTTGAAATGTTACACCTTTTTAAAAGAAAAATAAAACAAAATATTGAAGGCAAGATAGCTTTGTTTTCTCACTGTCATTTTTTTGTCAAGTATCAACTGTGCAAGACACTGTCATGTCAAAAAAATTTAAAAGTCTGGAAGAAAAATAGCCAAAGACAATTTACACTGTGAAACTGAAGTGAGAATATCTTCAGGCAACTTCCTTCTGCATTCTCATGTAGCGATAATTTTGGGGGTTTCTTTGAGTTTGTAAGTTTTTTAGGAAGGCACTTACACGAGGATAACATGTCTCAAACAGCTTTGGAGATTTTGTACGGCAGATACATGGACAGAAAACTACACAGAGATGGCAAGGACATAAAGGAATTCCAGAGCTATCACAATGAAATGAAAGCAGAAATGCAGTTTGATAAGAAGGCTAAAACATAGTACCAGGTCCTATCTGAATGTTTATGCTTTCTCTGCATAAAACATTGGTTTACATTGAACTCTTAACCTCAGAAGGACTAAAAAGTAGTAGTGACCTGATATACCGTTGCAATATTCCAGCCTTAGAAGTCAGCTTCCTTTGTTATGGATGGAATGTTATTCTGCATAAATGGTGTGAAACACCTGCCCTCTCCACCATTTATTCCATTTCACAGCTTAAAAAAATTAATTTCAGGACTCATCTAAAAGGATAGAGAATCCATCATTCACATGAAAGCCCTTCCATTTTGGGCAGTCTACCAATTGAAATCCAAGAATGTATCACAGAACAGAGTCACATGTCTGAAACACTGACAATGGTAGCTCACCATTAAGTGCAAATGTGACAACTAAAACTGACCTCTTTAATCTAGAAAATGTATTTAATGTCCAGAAAAATACTGCACAGACAAAATTCCAGGTTTGAAATGAAGCATTTGTGGAATTTAAAATTTCCTCACAGATTATTTTTAAAAATATTTTTTCCAAGACCTCCAAAATATTTTAGATCCACTATTCATTGTAAAAAGTAAATTGAGTTGTTTTCTTTTTTCCTAAATGAGCAACAGAATTTTATATGATGCTGTTATTTTTCTTGTCTAGTCAACTCTCACAGTCTCAGAGTCACAAGCTGTGCTCTCTTCAGAATGAGACTATTGTGGGTTTTAGCACCACGATTAGCTCCTGTACCTTATCATCCCACAGTCACTTCAGTCTCTGATATGACACAGATTTATTTCTGAGTCTTAAATCTTAGGTTATCTTGGTTACTATCCTGCCCACTTTTGGAGTCACAGTCTAGCTCAATGCATTCTGATCTAATAAGAACTAAAACACTGAATCCCAAACAGAAAGCAGAATAATATTGCATCATTGTTCTCAGTTTCTGATTTTGACCTATATCTGATTTGAAAATGCCATCCTAGTTTTCAAATGTCTTCATGGAGGCAGAAATCTGAATTTCCAGGGATCTGAAAATCTGACTCCAATGACTCATTTTGACAATGTATTTTAACACAGTGCAAATAGCAGATAGCATGGTCTTAGTCCTGACTTCTTTTATTTGTCCTTTTATCTTTCTACTTTCATTGTTCTATGAATGCGGGACTTTCTTCACTACCTTTTTCAAACCAGTAAGTCAGCTTTCTCCAGGTCTCAGCTTTTCCTTTCCTCTTCTGTGTGGCCAGTTCAACCTCAGTGACTTTTTATTTTCCATTTCTGCATCTTTCTGTTTTCCCATAACTGCAGTATCCTATGTAAACATCTGCATTTATAGTCAAGCTTTTCCTTCTCCTATGCTTCAAGGATTCTCTTGCTGCTTAAGAGCTTGGACAACATCTTAAGAGACAAAATGCTGTGTGGGACAACTTTTCCTCCCATTCATGGTCATGTGGATCCCCTCTCACCTGCTGTTACTTAACATTCCAGAGTGGTTGTATACCTAGAAGACTACAAGCAGGAAAATGTGCATGCAATGCAGCAGCAGAAATCAAAGAAGGAAGCCAACACCACAGAACTAGTCAGATTTCTGTAAGCCAGCAGCAAGTGCTCCACAGATCATCAAAAATTAATGACTCTGGAAGCTACTCCATCTTACTTTTCTGCTCATGATCATCACTGTAACTGTTCAAATCAATATAAACAGCAACACAACAAATGAGAGCACAAAGTAATTTCTAGAACCTGTTCTTCACCTTAGCTCTCCAGGCTCAATGGATTCCCTCCACTCCAAATTATTCTATTCAATGATCCATGCCATTAAGATCTGAACTAGACTTAATTTTCCAGAAAGGCACTTGGTATCTGCTGAACTCCAGGGTAGCAGATGATAAGTTTTGCATCAGTTTTAAATATATTGAAAGCTGAGGATTTCAATTTTAAACTTTAAAATTTAAATTTACAACCATATACATTATATTTCAAGAACAAGGAAAACACGAATGTTATTACACTGAATGTTAGCAAATAGATACCAGTACACACAGAAGCTCCCTCAACACATTTTAAGTCACACAAAAAGCTGTCAGATAAAGTTGATCTCCCAGGAATGACAAAAGTATTCTCTAATAAATGTAATACAGAAATGTACACTACAATCTGCTTTGTCATTATTTTCCCAAGTGGTAAAAATATTAAAACCAGGTTCAGAACAAGTATAATTAGCCAAGCATTTAGTGTCTTTCACTTCATGAATTCTAATATTATCCAGGTCTCTGAACCTTACTTGAATGATGGGTGAATAAATGGAATAAAACCCCATTATTACTCTGATAAAATTTGTACCTGAGCTGTCTTTTTTTCTTTGGTGCTTTTTATTTGTGTGCTGTGTTGTACATGGCAGGCAGTGTACAAGGATTCAAATGCTTTGGATTCTGAGTGTCATGCAAATTCATAGTTTGACATTGTTTGATATTGTGCTGACTGCTACTAAAAATTTTGAAATAATGTTCAAGCTTTAATGATTGGATGACATTTGTCTGATAAAAAGCTAAATTTCCTTCTGTCAAAAATGCAGAAATGAATGAAAAGATCTTTAAAGTGTCCCTCTCTGATCCCTGGGGCATAGCAGTGCTGAGAGCACAGCTACTGTGTAGAATCTCTCTCAAAGGAATAACAACTCTATCTGAAGGAGCTATTTACAACTTGCCTTGTGTATCATCAGCAGAAACAAAAGATACAAGAAGCATAAAGGCATTTCACCCCATCTATCCCTCCTGACATTTATCCCTCCCACCCATATAGGAAATAAGGGGAGAGGAAAGTAGAGGCCTGGTCCTTTTATGTAAACTAGGGATGTTTGAGGTAAGAGTTATTCTGAGCTATGGGAGAAATATCTGCCAAATCCTTCACTCCTTCCCTCCTCACACTGATATGAACACACATATACACACTGCCTTTCCATACTAAGGCTGTCCAGGGGCAATAAGAACATGGAATAAAATAGGAATGATGCTGCTCTGACCAGGAGTTGAAAAGACAGGCCAAAGGGAGAGAAGAAGTGACAAGAGGTGGACGTGAAAGACACTTCAATGACTGGTGCAGCTAATGGAAAGCGCCCAGAGCCAGATGTTTCTTGTAAATAACAATGAGACTCAGAATGCCTTTTCAGGCCAGAGCCAGTGACTGTCAAGGAAAGGTTAAGAATTATGGAATTTTAACAGGTCATAGGGAAAATCTGCAACAGGCAATGGACAGATCAAAGACATGTCACCAGTGTGGGAATGTGACTGACACTGTGGAAATTTTTCTGTAGTTCAAAGGGACTTGAGGGCTGCCAGAAGGCAACCCTGAAACTCTTGTGGAAGCACTGCATGTTCTTCAGTCCCAGAGATGGTGCCAAGAGTCTGGATACTGAAACCAGATGCAAGTTCAGGAAAAGATGGAAGTACAGTCTTCTTTTCAATATTTTCCCTATTTCAGAAAGGCAATTTCTGTCCTTTCCCTCTAACAATTTTTATTCTTTTACCTAAAACATGCTAGAATGAAGGTTGATGCTAGTGGGATTTTTTCCCCATCTAAAGGTTCTGCTGTGGCTCATTAGCACCAAGAGAACCCTTGAGAGACATGCATGCCTTCAGAAATACAGAGCAAATATAAGGATAAATCAGCAGATGGTCATACACTCATATGAGCAGCACAAAAAAAATTCAAGAAGAGGATTTCTGAAGCAGAAGGCAAAGCTTGCAGCACTTACTTTACTTAGTTCAGACATTTACAACACACAGTCAGAGAAGACACCTGTGCAGACCAAAGAACTCAGGTACAACCAGGGATAAGGCTTAAGGACTTTGGCAAGAATACCATTTCACCAGTAGTGCAATGACACTTTGGATATCCACACACTAATGACTGAGATGGAGAGCCACTGAATGCAGTATATAATGTTTTCATCAGTACCAGAAAATTACAACAGAAGTTGCTGCCTGGAGGAAGAGAAAAATCCCATGAGACAAAGCATGGAGACAAAAAAAAAAAAAAGAGAGAATCTTTGATTCAAGAAACACTGCTGTGACAAATATACTGTTAAAGGCTATACTTCCAGCTGGTTCCAAATATGCAATTATTTTACATGTTAGTGTTATATAAAATATTACAAAATGTTACTATCTAAAGCATACTTTGCAAGAAAAGTCAATAGATGATTATCCAACTTCCTTCCTAGTGCAATTTTCTAAGAAATGGGCAGTATATAAGTAAAATCCTAACATTAAATCAACAAATTATTAGTGACAGAATATGAAAATATAGTCCTTAGAACAAGATCAATAAGTTAAGGTAGTTTACTCCATAGGAAGGAGGAATGAATTGGTTGTGGATAAAGGAAGAAAAAAGAGAACGAATATGATTTGCTCTATAAGAAATAAGAACATTGCCAATACACTTTTTGATTTCTGAATATGGCCATTTATATAAAAACTCTTTCTTCTCTGTTATACAAACTTTTCAGGCCTAAAACCAGAAGTATTTTACTTGTTTAAAATTGTCATTATATTCTTGGTCAAAATTTAATGGGACACCTGGACAGGCTGAGGAGATTAAATGCTATCAGATGGAACAGAAGTGCAGGAAAATTCTCCAACAGTACATCAGTACAGCCAGTGGATTCTCTTTTTTTGTTTTTTTTTTTTGGTGAGCATTATGCAGAATCTTCACATAAGATGTTAGATTACACTTCTCTTTCTTATTTCTCTGTATTTCTATTTTTCCTATGTTTCTGTTATTCTAAGCTCTACATATAGCTCTTTTCAATTAAAATTCTTGAAGATTTATTAAGTGTTTTAAAATAGAAGTATTTTATTTGAACTTAAAGAGGCTAATAATTTACACTTGTGATAGCATGATGTGGTGGCTCCCATGTTCTGTGCCAGTCAACCAACTCAATGTCAGACTGAGGTAAGCATCCACTGTTTTTCAGAGAGGAGAGGAAGGCTAACTAGATAAATGATCTAAATATTAATACCCTGAGTCCTTCAAAATGCAATTTATTCCTTTAGATAACACTAGACATGTAAAAGGGAGGAATATACATTACTCTGTAAATCAGTGCAACTTGGCACATGTTTTATTGTCCTTATCCCTGCTTATCCCACCACAGATAACACTAATCAAGTGGCAGTGCTTATGCAACATTTCTGCTGTGAAAAACCATCTCACGTACAAATCAAAACAAGAACTACATGAATTTATTTCTAAGCATTTTATTACCATTCTTCAATTTCCCTGTAAGGAATGAGCAACCTGTTGGTTTGCTTCTCTCTCTTTGTTAAAGACAGCCCACTCCCTGGAGAAACCTATTTATTTGTTTTAAACATGTTTTTACAGGCCTTTTAATAAAACAGGAATGGGTGGGGGTCAGGGTTTGTGCAGGTAAAAAGTAGTGTCTGAAAGTGGCCTTAACAGTTTGTCAGCTAGTGTCAAGGAGCATCAAGCCTAGTCCCTATTCAGAAGATGCAGATGAACGTATTTCTGTTTTCCACTTTACACCCAAGGCTTAGAAAGTAGAGCACTAATCTGCTGAAAACATACTGCCTGTATGAAAGGGTACCACTGAGGTCTGCCCAAATGTCCACACTGTCCTCTATGGGCATCTAAAAATCCATTGTTTGGTTGTGTGCTCACCTAAAACTACAAGAAAACACCTAGAAACAGCCCAAACAAGTAACTAAATAGTTCACTAGCAAACAGTCTGCATTCTAAGGCAGTTTTGGAAACAATTCTACAAGGCAATAATAGGAAACTTTCAAAAACTACTGTGGAAATTTTATCTTCATAATACTCTAAATATACCTACAAGCAGTCTTTTTCTTTTCTTTTTTCTGAATGAGTTAAGAACAAATAGAATTAAAACAAAATAAAGCATATATGCTTGCTCCAGTTTACATTTTATTTCTAGGCCTTGCAACTGTTTCATTTTGCCACTGATATTTGCAGCCACAGTCAGATGGTATTTTTTTTAATTAACAAAGCTAACAAACTAACAATATTGCTACAAAGTCAACAATGAAACAACAAATCATTTCAAACTTTTTCTGTAGGTACATGTACATATTGTTTTGTCTATTTCTCATTTTCTTTCCTAATTCAGATTACATACATAAGCCAAGTATGTAAGTGTAAACATATGAAACATCACTTTATGCATAAATGCTTTGCTTATTCATAGTCCAAATATCCAAATAATTTTTCTCAAATTTGGCCTTGAAAGAACCTGCTAACAAGAATTATTTACATAACAGTGTTTAAAGCTATATGTTGTTGTGAGGATTGAATATGGGAAAAAAATTTAGCAAATCTTTGACATTATAAACCAGCTGGAACTAATTTAACCAAAGTGTAAAAGAAAATACTGAAAACACTAAAAACAACCCACATTTTTAACAGGGATGCAATCAGGAAAAAAAAATATAGCTAGGTGATAAGAAGTCACTGATTTTTAAATTTTTTTTTTGTCAAGTGAGAGCATGGTATATGAAGACTGAACTTAAAATCCCACTTAAAGGAATAACTCTACAACTGGTAATATTCAGGTTTGTGCCTTCAAGACTTTTCTCTTTTGATCAACTTGTCTTGGCATGATATGCACACCACAAACATGAGAGAGATAAAAAACTCATCCTTAAATGATATCTCAAGACCCTTTAAGAAAAATGCTCAAAATTACAATTTAAGCTGTCTTATTATTAGAAATAATACCATTTGTAATGATTATAAGTTAATATAGGTATAATGTAAATTATCATCTTTTGAGGTCTGTCTTTATTAGGAAGGTTGGATCAAAATACATGAGTTCATCTAAAAATGGATCATTACAGTAGTTCAAAACCATGATTTATACATATTTAGATAAGATCTACTCATGTTAGTTTAAATCTAGTTTTGAGTTCATACATATTATCATGGTTTAAAAAATTGTTGCATCTTGGCTTAACAATGATACCTAAAGGCACATGCATTTATCACCCACTGTAATCCTGAGGTAAAATGTGGACTTAAAGTTCAGTGACAGAGGGGCTTTGCTTACATGTTTTACTTCACCTTTGTTGTGCGCTAAGTAGATGGACTTAATTTGTGTGGCTCAGCAGACTTACAAGACCAGATCATATTTTGAGTCATTGTTCATTGAATTACTGGTCTAGTTCAATGTAGTTATACCAAAATTGAAACAGGTCTAAACAAGTAAGTCTACATTTGAGCTTATAGTAGCATAATTAGATGAGTATGTACACGGATATACAGCCCTTACCAATCTGTATATAGATGTGTATATACAGATATATGCTAGGTCATGTATATTCCTCAAAATACCTTTTTATTTTTGATTTGAGTTTTTGGAATTTTTTTGGTTTTTTTTTTTTGGTTAGGGGTTGACAGGGCAGGGGCATGAAGACCCAACTACTGGAAGCATCAGTGTAAAATACTGGGTTAATTTCTACTTTATATTTGCAAGCCAAAGTATAAAAGTCTGAGCTTAGCGTATTTCAAAGTATCAAAAGGCAAAAATATTCATCTAAAATGTAATATTTTAATGACTTCATTTTTACACCAGTGTCACTGTTTTGTGAAATCCAAAAATGCTTAGCAATGAATGCTTAGCAGTCTCTGAAATTTCCAACCATTGTGCATTGCAATTATTCCCTTCATAATGTAACAAACATAACACTAAAATTAAAATGGTTCTCTATCATTTTTCACCCTGAGACAAGACTGCAAAATGAATGTAGTGCTAGCTCTGCTTTACATAGAAAGTTTGTTGTACTTTCACATTGTTTTGCATACAGAAAAAAATGCATGTTCTGTTTTAAAAACTATCAAAGAACTTTATTTTTTTTTAACATCAGACCTGTAGCTAAATTTGACTTTCTGTCAAATTACCTCTTTTAAGAATGATACAAGAAATCTGATTGCAGTGAATTTCCAAAATTTTCTGCACCACAGTTTATAGAAGTGTGTTACCATTACCTGCATTGACTTGGAAAACTACTTTTAACAGTTACCTATAGTAGGATAAATATATTTACATACATTATATGATCATAGATCACTGACCATATATCTTCAATAAGAGTAATTTTAAAATTTTAATTTGCAGGCCATCATGTGCAAACTCTTCGTGAGTTTGCACTGGATATAGTTTGAAACTTCTATCATATTAAAAATGCATATTGTTTAGAATTTATGAAAGGTGCTAATAAGGGCTTCTGAAATTTGAAGTAATTATTTTATCTATGAATCATTATTTGCCTTTATGGCTGACTGCTTGTTGAGTTTATAACCTTCCATAAGCCTTGTCAATTTAACTGTTTAAAAACACCAGCCCTAAACCTTCATAAATGGAATGTAATCAGATTAACATCTTTAATGGATAAAACTTTCTCATTTTATGCAAGCAAAAGAATTAAGCGTAAAGCCAAATACAGATGTCCTAACAGCTCTTATGCAATATATAACACAGGATATAGTTTATTATAGGTTGGTTGGAGATTTCTTTTCTTTCCTAGTGCTACATTCTTTAAAGGAAAAATGTCCAATATAACTGGATTGTCTGGGAGATACATGGAAAAAAAAGAAATTACAGGGTGTGCATCTGCTCTATACTGTGAAACATTTCAAACAAGTTTTGTGTTTCTCTTTGCTGCTAAAATGTACTACACTAATTTTGCCTCCAAAATTCAGGAAGAATTAATTGTACATACATAAGATGAAAGAATTTCCTCTGATTTTTATTCATTAATTTTTTTCTTATTTTAAGTACTGTAGGCTTATTTTCACTGTTTTCATGCTAACCTCTTAGTATTAAGCATCATTAGTTTTCATTTACTCTTGCATACAAAGTTTGATATCACTGACAGCACATCATTCAGAAATCAATTATATATCTACATAATACATGGCCTGAATGAACCCTAGCAAGAAAGGAAACCATCTAGCAGTAAAAATGCTAACATGAGCAACAATAAACTTAAGACCATAGACAACCTTTGAAGTGACATGGTTATTGCAAATGACTGCAAGACACTAAATCTTCTCTGTGACCTCTGTGACCATTTCTCATTTGCAAAACCAAAACCCATCACATCAGTTGTGTCATTGTTTCTGTAAACAAAAATATGCATAATTAATTTTTCCACCCTAAGATGTTTTGATAAATATATATAAATATCTAGAACATTTTGTCATATGGGAGACCTAATAAGTCTTTATTTACATCCTTGCTGCTTCTTTGACTTCAGCAATTTCCCAAGAGTACATGCAAAAAGCCTAATGGAGTTGGCTTATTTGTGTGCACATGCACACAAATTCCATGGCAAAATCGTCCAAACACAGATGTCTAAATTTTGTAAAAATAGCCTGAATTTTAGAGATTGAGATAACCCACAAATGTCACAGAGGTCTCCACTTCCATATACATAGCCACACAGAATACTTTCACATTAATCACCAGTAATTTGTACATAAAACCAATTAATGTACTACATATACTATAATTTTATAACACAAAGAGCTCTGAAGACTTCACAGTAATTTATTTTTTAAAATCCATTTAAAAAAGCACACATGGCACATGACTTAAGTAGCCTGACGCCATGTAAAAACACAGAGACACTGAAAAAATCAAGTATGACTCAAAACAAAGTTTCTTTCCAAGGACTGTATCTGCAGGACTGTTGTTCCAAGTTGCCTATTCTTGTTCTACTAAACAGTCCTGTTTAAAACTTTGCTTAAAAGTTATTACTACAACTAACGCCAGTTGGAAGGATAAGCTTATTCCCTTAAAGAAATAAAATCTCACAAATGTGCAGTATTGTTATGTTTTGTTACTTAGTCCTTTTGCAGTCTAAAATTAAATCCTCCTGAGTCATGTCAACCGTTAATACAAAGAGATGTTTAAAAAATGTAAAAAGGAATGAGGGAGTAGTAATGGTAACATACAGTACCATGAGCTGCTTTGGCCTCTCAGCCAGGGGTGTGCAGTTAACAGATCATTCCTGGCCATCAACAGACAAGGAGGGGAAAGCCTCTCCCCCTTGTCCCAGGCCATGGGCTGGGGCAGCAGAGCAGGAGGGGGACGGGGGAGAGGTCTGGCAGTTTACAGAAGGCAACCCAGCTCCCTCCTAGCGCATTCCTTTCCCTCTACCTCCCAACCTCTTTGCGTGTGTCTTGTCATATTTTCTTCAGCTGCTAATTGTCTGGACTGAGAGATTTTAAACAGCCACAGCTTAGGAAAAGTGAAACCTGTCTAAGTGACTATTGCAGCCCGTAAGCTTCGTGCCGCCGGGTAAAATTTTCCAGGGGAAGTGCTCTTCTGATAGTTCTCGAGTCACTAAGTCACCCTCCCTCCTCCTTTCCCCATCACACACACTCCCCTTGAGGCCTGAATGCACTTGTGGCAATAAAACATTCATGCGACTTGGAATTTTAACACAATGCCATTTCCCTAGTTTAACCTGAAAGGAATGCACTAGTCACAACAGACTACATCATCCTGCCATTAAGCCCTGCCAAGGAACCGCTTTTTTGGCTGTGCTGGGCCAGCGTTGACGGGAAAGGAGTACACAGACCCACACACAGAGCACAGAGGGGCCACCTCTGCTTCCTCAGCCTTCTCCAGCAACAACCAGCTCTTAACCATGACCCCTGGCCTGTGTCAGCACTGTGACAGCCCTGTGATGCATGTGTCACTTCAGGACTTCTGCAGAGTCACAACACTGAGCAGGCAACTCCTGCCTTTCACTGACTTGCTGCTCTGTCTCAACACGCACTTGAACATCTGCCAGAGGGTGGTTGCTTCCCCCCATCTTCTTTTTTCCTACATTTTCCAGCAGTTTTTTTTAACATATACACTATTGTTACTGTTGAATGTCTTCTCTTTAAATCCAATGACCTTTCAGCAACTACACACCCTTCTCTATCCAAGGAAAAAAAAACTAAAAATCAACAAAAACCCAAACCCCCCCAACCTTTCCAATTGCCTGTGATAATTAGGCCTTTTTCTTTTTTTTGGTAATTCAAGAAAAGTGGAAGAAAAGAAGAAAAGACAGAAGCATTTCCTTGATGATTTACAAAGAATGATGATGTCAATAGGAAAACATTGAGTATCTCATTTGCCTTTTGTTAGTGCTTCAAAAACTGTAAGGCACCAGTGCAAAACTCAAGAAGTCCTTACCTGTTTTTGATTTTGAAACAGTGAACACAGAGTTCTAAGACCTGAATTTACTTACTTTGTTGTACTTACTTCTGAGTGACAAGCAGCAGAGACAACTTCACCAAAAAGAATTTTGGTGATCCTTACCCTTCTTTACTACTCCCTTTAATTCCTCTGCAGCTGAACGATCTTTGCTTTAAGTATTCAGACTGCACTGAACAAACAAGCAAGGAAACATTTTCAAAAAACTGGACCTATACCTTTAGCCATTTTGGCACTTGCTCTAAAAAGGGAACTGATACCACTGATACCATGTGTTCTTGTCATGTCCCTTATGCAGGTGTCTGTCCATTATTACAGATGTCTGTAAACCATATAAGGAGATAAAAGCATTCCTAGTTCTGCAGTACACAGCATTGATTGTAACTCATGAGAGTCAACTAGCACTCCCTCGTGACTGATTATAATGTTATCATAATTATTGACATGCCATTGTGGTTCCACAGATGCTTTACAGAATGACCCAAGAGGATAGGTCCCTCTGCCCAAGGAGTTTACAAAGGGAATGCATTTGTGCACCAAGTATAGGGTGCATATAGATGAGGAGGAGGAAGAGAAAGTGGTTACCACATCTGAAGGCCCAGGAGATATGCTTTAGTCAGATAGAATCTCATTCCTATATCATAACATCTGGAACCGTATCTTCACATGTAATCACCCAGAGGTCAGGGGAAACAAACACAGGTTAGAAAGATACTCCATCAATTCACAACATCCAAGCGCTGCAACAGATTAACAGCTTTGCTGATGAAGAATGCCTTGTCATTGGCATTTAAAATATTTTTTCTGTGATTTTCCACGGAGAATCATGTTTCCAGAATTGAAAAGAAAGCAGCAATTCCTCTTGACTCCAGGTTTGTCTGAATAACGTGTATGTTTACAGGAAATTCAAGTTTGATTTGCTGTTTTCTAGAACATCAGAGATTTTATAAATGCCAAAGTAACCACAGAGAACAGTGGTTAGTATCACATACTTCACAGAAAGAAATCCACTATTGGACAAACATAGGCTAGGTTGCCCCCAGAACAGATTTTTATAATCTTCACCCTGTTATGGATTAGTTTATGGCATGATATGAAGATGTAGATAATCTGGGGAGAAAAACTTCTGCTTTGCACATACTGTTCTGGTGTCTGCAGAATTTCCTTCTGATTACAGCAAATAATCTTTACTCTTCATTTAAATTGCAATTAGTACTTGTGTTAGGCAATATGGAAGTAAAAGAAGTACTTCCTTACACACACGAAGTATTTTCCAATATGTTTGGATGTAGAGTCAAGTTTGCTTTATGCTTATCATGAATAAGTAACACAGCGATGTAACTGTTCAGCATGGGAAATTTCATTTGAAGCTAAGACAAAAGTTAAGCAGGCATATATGCAATCAAAGCTGTTCCACAGCTGAAGGTAAACAATCCTTTAAATTTAGTCTATGGATGTTAATAAAGTGACTCAGAACACAGAATTCCCAGAAACTGTTTTTCTGTTCTGAAAAATCTAGCTTTGCTGCTAGAAATCCATAATTGTTCTTTTAGATGTATACTCTGCAATTTAGAAAATTTTCTACAGCTAAATGACCCATACCCATGAACTGTAAAAGACCTGCCATCATTTTAAAAGACCTACTTTTAACTTCACCTAGAATAAGTGTATTCAGCATTTATACAGAAGCCTTGTAGACTCTACAAACCTGCAAGCTCATACACAGACAAGTAGCCCTGGATTTCTAGTGCTCAATATGACCTGTCTGTGCCTATAATCACTTCTCATTTAAAAAGGTTTCTTCTTATGCAGTTCTGATAATGGGCACTTGCTAATTTCTACTAAATTCTGCTTTATACAGCTCTATTGAGTCTTTCCTAATGGTCTTTCACCTAAAAGAAATATCCCTGCTCTTCCATTAAATTATTCTGTTAACAGTTCACTATAGCACAAACCAGTCAGCTAGAGGGGTTTCCTTATTGTACTATACCCATTCAGAGACAGGAGGGTAATGGGTAGGTAGCAGAGCAGATTTGCCCCTGCTTCATACAGTTCTGCTGTACAGCATCCATTCAAAAAAGCAGCAAAACAAACAGTGCTTACACAACACCTTGGAGTAAAATTTACTTGAGAGGTAGTAGAGTTTAGATTTTGCTTGTGACAAAACTGTCACTTGGCTGTAATACATATCCAAGTAATTTAGACTACCAGTACTGAACCTGATTTTTTTTTCCTATGGATGCCTAAAATTTTCTTACGGTGAGTGTATAAACAGATACAGACTGCTCTCTAGGATATATGATATGCCTCCCTTAATTATCTTTCACAGGCAGCTAAGACACAAATCTCAAGGAGCATGCAGACTACAGATGGAGAGAACTATATTGCAGAGGGATCAAGAGGTCTTTCAGGGCTGCAGAGTTGAAGAATAAAATTTAATTTTGAGTAAAGATGCAAAAATTGTCTGTTTACAACTACTGAAACAAGGACTTTTATCATATCAACATCTGTACTGCAACAAAAATTTAAGAATGCATATACAGCACAAGCTGATGGCTTTGTAAGTCATAGCTCAGAACATCTATGGGTGGGATATACCTTAAGAATTTCAGTCATACATTCCTGCCTTCACTTCAGACAGACATTCTCATGGACTGACTTAGATACAACTTCAGTGTAATTACAGAATCAGTTATTTTTCTATTTTAGGAGTGGTTTATTTGCCCTTGACCTTCTAGACATCATGAAGTAATACAAGGAAGTGCCAAGAAGCCATTAGGCCAGCCAAAACAAAACTAAATGCTTAGAAAGATACTATGAGGCAGTATATCTATTTTTTTTCAGGTCCCTCAGTATTTCTCAAGGAGTTAAAATTAACATGATGTAGGAAAGGGAAAAAAAAGTGATTTTTCACTGCACATTCTGACAGGCAACAAAATGTCCATCTGGGAAAGACAAAAGATCTCTATCGAAGCTCCTCTCTGTAGAAAGATCATCAAAGGTACCCATTGTGTACACACTTCCCCAGCATACCAAGAATCTTACTATTTCCTAAATGTTTCACAAAAGGCTTGGTTTGAGCTGTTCCAAACAATCCCGTTCTTTCCACTGAGAAAGAAAACATCCTGCGATCCTGACATATTCTTTAAGTTCTGTTCTTGGCCTTGCATTTTATATGCTATGTTTTCTCTAAGTTAATTGATGAATCCTTGAACGACAGAATGGATGAAGTTAGCAAGCGGGTACTAAATGTCTAGAAATATCTGTGCTCCACTAGCCCTTATTCTGCTGACAGGGTAAAAAAGAGATATTAGAGTATCAGAAAATCAACCTAGTCCATCAGAATTCTGCCCATACAAGATATGCGGGAAAGCAGGGCTATATGGGGTGGTGGAAAAAAAGTTAAACCATTTTTCTGAGGGAGGTTGCCTTGAGTATTGCGAGTTTGGCACAAAACCAGAGAAAGTAAGATAGTGGTCTGAAGAAAGCAAACAGACTCCTTGGAACTGAAAAGCTAAGGTAGTATCTCTAAGAAATATAAATCACATTAATGCCTTCAAGGAGGATGGACATTTAGCACAAACAAAAATGCAGTGAAAGTTGCAAGAGACTTAACATCTGGGTGCCTGTCTGGCTCCTCCTCCATGACAATAAGAATCTTTTGCTATTTAGGATTTGGAATCAATGGAGCAGCTAGTGCCAGAGGAGACAGCTGCAGAGTCCTGAAAAGGCAGCAAATGAGTGAACTCACATCTTCAGCTAAAGGTTTTCTGGCCGCTTGTTCAAGTTCCTGTATCTCTGGAGAAGCATCTGAAATGACAGTCTTCTACTGAGTTCATAGGGCTTGGATGCTGAGGTATCAAACTAGTACAACTCTTCTGTTTCTCCAAAGACCTGGAAGAAGCAGCTTATTCAGCTGCCAGGGTCTGGCTCTGGGGGCTCCCACATCACCATCTGCACAAAAGTCCTCCCAAGAGGTTCAATACAGATTTCTTCCCAGGCAAAATTAGTAGAAACATCCATACAAATGCATAATTCTGGAAGAAACTAGCTTTTACTTGACATGTTAGAAAATGGCTGCCTGCTCTGGAAATTGGGAATAGGGAATTTGGGCACAAAAAGACTGCTACATGAACTCTGCTATTTCCATCAACTACCCCCTTTGATTCCTACACAGATATTCACACAGTGTGTTCAGGAAATTAGGCAGTTCATACGAAAGACTATCCCTGAAGCCTAGCCACCAGCACTCCTTTCCTTCGTCCTTCTATCATGACATTAGATCAGGGTCTCAACCTGAAAACTTAGTCAATAAGCATGCCTGCATCTATTTCAAATCACTAAGGGTTGTGGAACCAGATCATGGCCTGACACAACTGACATTCACTTCAGAAGGCAGGTAAAGAATCATTGTTACTGAAAAGAGGTTTGTGGAGTGCAATAACTAAAATGTAGAGAAGAGTCTGAGAAAAGAGCTGCAGTTCAACCTGTCATTCATAACTTTTTCTTATTTAACAGCCCTGGTTATGAACTGTTCCCCTTACTGGGAACTCATAGTGATCCTGGCATCTTTGGCAAAAAATGATGCACAAATACATTAAAAACCAGCAGAATTTAATTGTGGAGCAATAGCAATACCTCATACTAAATTCTCTACAAAGACATATCAGTTCCTTTGGTTACAAACATGTGTGTCATGTAGAAATTCAGTTTCTACTTTGCCATAGTACTCAGGGAAGTAACTTAGTTCTCTACTCAGTTCTCTATTTATTTCCACAAGAAATAAAGTACTATGACAGAGATTTATTTAACACTATTTCTTTCTTAAAAGTGAAATGGGTCTCATATACATATATATATATATATATATATATATATATGAATCTCCAGTCAAATGCATGTAGCTTACTCACTCCAGTAAGTCCAGCTTCTAATGTGTGTCTCATAAAAATAATAACAAGACTGAATTGAAGTCTTTCTTATAAACTGCAATTTTAAAAATTTTCATTTTAATTGTACGGAATGACCACTCCAGCCTTGCTTATAGTCAGATTATCTACAGATGTAATTCTGTAGATAATTCTCCACATTTTCTTGTTCCTTTATTGTGCTCCCATTGAATTGTGAAGTCTGACAAGACTGCGTAGATTTCTAATACGACAACAGAAGGCAGGAGCACAGCACCAACTGAGGTTTTGATTCAACCAGTGCAACGAATAATCCTAGAGAAGATAGGAAACTGCAATCAGGACACTGCTCCACAGCCTCAAGAAAGAGCCTGCTTAAAATCTGCGGCCGCTACAAATGCCAGACATCTTACCATTTTTTCTATGGCAAGATGGTATGTGTACTTCTTGCAGCTTTATTTTTACCCATGATATGACTTGCAGATATGAAAGATCAGATATTGCAGATTTGAACCAAATTTGGGACAATGAAGAAGACACTGATCTCTTTCAGCTTTTGGTATCTGCATTGTGAGTAGCTTTATTTCTAGCTGTTCACTTCTTCATTAGTCCTTTTGTACATCGTTACTCTTATTTCACCTCTTCCTCAAACAGGACCCAGAAGCTTCCACAAAAACCTTTATTAAAGGTTAAATTATGCCTTAACTGAAACTAGGTGCTCTGAGATTACTTACGCAACATTAATTTTTGCAGGACGCCTAAACTGAGTGTGCCACTTGCACAATTAAACCAGTCTCCAATGGTGCAGATACCCTCTTTGCCTAAAAAATTAGAAATTGATCTGTCTGCATCCAGAATGTATCAGATGCACATCAGCACAGCACCCCTCGTTTACATAAAGTGAATACAGCAGGGCACACTTGGTTTGCACACAGGGCATTAATTTAAAGTGTCAAGTGACAAACCAGAGGACTTGGTTTGTCCTCTGCAGCTTGCACAAAGTTACAGTGGCAATACTGGCGCTGCACTTTACTCTGAAGAAAGTTATAACCTGCTACTGAGGCCCACTGTCTTCTGTTTCTATTCTATTGGTGGTTTCAGTTCACATCTGACAGCACAGTTTAAAAGACAATAGTTGTCTAATCCACTCATCTCTGTGAAGCCATAAATCTAATACCCCCATCAACCAGAAAATAACTCTATGGAATCTGGACTGGTTACTCAGACAGGACATTATTTTAATCTTTGTTGAGTTTAGGTTTTAAATGTAAGCACCTCAAGGCAAAAAACACTTTTGAATCTATATTTGAAAAGTGATATACGTTTTGCAAATAGCAAATACTCTGGTTTGACTGTGTTGGAAGCCCAATAGATGCAAAACCTATAAAAAAGATAAATAGGCAACAAACCTAATCCAGATTTCCACGCAGTTGAAATGTTTCTTTGGGTTAGTGGCAATTAAGATTAACAAAACTTGGCCCTTAATTAGTTTAAATATTATGCAATTATTAGAAGATTATGCTAGTGGATATTAACAAAATATCCACATGGATATTACTCAGTTTATTTGAGACTTCAAATCCGGCTCACACTCTGTTTGCAATGTCTAGAAAAATGTATCACTGCAAGAAGAAAATGTTTTCCAGAAGTACTGTGCTCCAAACAACAGAATTTGTCATGCTATAAAAGACAGAACGAAAAATTTCTGTTGATTATTCCTGAAATTCCCATTATCAGAAACAAAGGTTTGTGAGGAAATTACCTTAAACTATCACCAGAAAAAAATCTAAGGAAAAGATAATCAAAATAATGCAGGAATAATGAATGTGCAGTATGCAAGAATGTCATTTCACCACTCAGCTCTAGAAGTCACATTCATCTATGCCAAGGAACAACAGATAGAAATATGAGCATTTTATTAGCCATCTTAAATGAAATATAATATTAATTTCATGTACATAATCTCCATTACTGCAACATACATATAACTGGTGCAATTAAGTCAATTAGGCCAAAGCTACAAATCAGGCGCCACCATGAGAAATATAAAATGGGAAGTTACACTGAAAATATTAAAAGTGAATAGCAAGGCAGCAGTAATAGGGACAGGCTGAGAGAGGAAACGAAGGATGGGAATAAGAAAGTCTTTAAATCAGATAATAACAATCAGAGTAAAAAAATCCACAGTTATAAATAACGTATTTCAATACAAACATGTAAGCAAAAACTGCCTTTAGATCCAAGTAGGCTTTCACTAATGATCAACTAGACAAAGTAGTAGAGGCTCTTAAATTCAGACCTAAGGTATGCAGTTTAATATTGCATTTCAATAGCTTTTCTGACTTGACATATATTACTTCTTCTCTCTTTTCCCTTTGACTCAGCTGCTGTACAGAAGACCTCGTCACAACACAAATTAAATACAAGAACAATGTGTAGCTTCAATAGAGAATTAGGCTGGTAAATGCATACATTCATCCTTGCAGCCTTCTCCCCTCTGCCCCCTGCTCATTCCTTCCCCAGACCAACCAAAAATATTACACACGTGTGCACACAAATATACACACACGTGCATATTATCAGCTTTATGCAATGAGAAATATGTTAATTTACTTAGCATGGCAAGGCACATTTGGTGAGTGTGGATTAGCTAAAATAACAGAGGGGAAAAGCTGGGGTAAGCAGGCTGAAGCCCTGTGTGTGGCCAAGGCAGCGGGAAGCAAGGCAGAGAGAAAGAGAATGAACCCAACAACACAACAGTGGAACAGGCAGCTGGCCTGAGATGCTAATTCAGCGCTTTAACAAATCAATGCCACTTGAAAAGTACAATGCGAGCCCTCACTGGGTAGATGTCAGGGGACTGAGAAAATGCATTCTCAAGTATTTCACATTAAGAGGGAATAATGTGTTAATTTATAACTCTTCACCCTATACACTTGGATTATCCATCTGTGTCAGTGATTTGACTTCTTAAATTTATCAAAAACATGCGCAAAGGGAGGCATCTTCTGCTAAAGCACTGGGAAATAGCGATTCAGGAACAGTCTGCCCTATTTTGCTGTTGGGTGGACGGCTGGAGGGGTTTTTTCTTTTTTCCTTTTTTTTCCTCTGGACCCTTTGGTCAAACGAAGGCCTTGCCTTAGTGGTGGCTGATTGCATTAGGTGCCATCCGTCAAAAGTGACACTACAGAGCAGCAAAATCTTGAATCAGCAACCTGAGATGCCATCATCGGAATTTAGTTTAAGGAAACTTGGCAAAATCCCTCTGCACACCTAGCAGAAGAGAAGCTGCTACGATTAAAATGCTGTTCTAAATGCCAGCTGATATCTACAGATGCTGCCTGAAATACAAAGGAGAGGAGGCTGGGGAGGGAGAAGTAAGTTGGGTTTATTTTGAGATGGCATGTATGTATGAGGAGCTTCTATGCAATCTTGAAGTGGAACTGTCATAAGTATTACTGATTTGCTTGAGGTCGGGTTCTTGAAACTGTTTCTTGACAAAAGATGTGTTTGTTTCAATTACAGAGACAACACCATTTCATATGCAGAGAGAAGTGAACGTCAGCCCAGAAAACAGATCAAACCTAAATTGCTTTTGTTTGTCTGTTTCAAGTTGGTTTGTTTTTGGTTTTTTTTTTTAATTTATGTATTTATTGGTAAACTTTGCATTAATTTAAAGTGTCAAGCTACCTGCATGAGAATGAAGTCTGGTTTATGTCAATTGAACATATATGTCATGGACAGTGGCAGGGTACCTTGCCACATAAATATCTTCATCGTAATACAGAGAAGCAAAATCCAAAGGAGCAATAGGGATAAAAGGTATTAATTAGGATCAGCTCAGTAATATCTTACAAAAAGATATATTGCTTTCTGACCAGTTTCAGACAGTTACCCATCTGTAGGTTAGATATTAACAAACAAAACAAAATTTAGGCAGAGAAAATTATTTCTAAAAATTCCTGGAAAGCATAAGTGGCTTGTACCATTTCAGATTAAATTAAATAGTCATGGACAACTTTCTAGGTGCTTGCATAATTGCCATTTATATTTCCTTATATTGGTACTACACAACACATACATTGTTGTAAGAATTTTTTCTTGGTCAATTATACAATTGCAATAGAAACAGACACTCTCTTAATTTCAGAACATTCATATGTAAATAATATGCTGATGAATGGAAATTAGATTCTATAGATGATACATAAGTAGCCACATCTAGTAAATGGAAATGCTACTTCACTTAAATGGACCTCAGTACTACCGCCTTTGCCATCCCTTGCTTCCCTAGTAGAGGCAGGAACCACATAAGATAAGGGCAGGTGACCTTTCAGGGGATTTCTGATAATTGTGAAATTAACCTGGTGAAGTACACAAGCTGGAAAATAAATCTAGTTTTGACTGAAAAATGTTTCATAATTTCATTCTCTCGTATGGGTGCTTTGCCTTTTCTTTCTGGTTATTTTTTTTTAAACAAAGAACTTGGAAATATATATTTTCCTTTCCATGAAGAATGCAAAATTATTTTCTTGCAAAACAAAAATCCCTTAAGGAGCACTTCATATTTTTGGCACTGTGTACCTCTTTTCCTTCTCCTTGTATGAAACCTTATGAAGGATATAACATGCATGCTTCATAGGCTTGTTTAAAATCTGAAAGGATCCTGAGGGGGTCTTTAGGTCTGTTTATTAATTATAACCCAGAAAGGTACCACATATGTGCACTGATTGCAGAAAGTCTGCATCCTAGCCTGCATTGCACAAATTTCTAATCCTGTCTGTCCCATCCAGACTTCTCCCTAATATAAGCTATCTATTCTTATCATTATAGTACATTTAATCCCCCTCTGCTACTCCCCTCCCCTCCTTTCTGGACTCACCTAAGGGGTTAAAAGACTAGAGTACATTTGTGACTTGTCAGTGACATATAATACCCAGGTCCTTCATGCAATCAACTTTTACTTGACATGTATTTGCTCATCACAGGACCCGCATTACTACTGGGAAAATGAAGAAAAACCTAAATTAACACTTGACATTCAATATGGTCAAGTCCTTAATTGGCTGGGCTTCCTGAGAAAGCAATTTTCTATTCCCCAAACTGTTCGTGTGTCATGTGTGGAGTGCAGCTCTTGGCCATCACTGCTGTCCCTCGCTCACTCTAATGAGAGCAGATGAATTAGTGCTACGTGACACGATTTTAGCAGGGCTCCCTCATTCCCTCCCCCCAGTCCTTTTCCTCTGTTAGTGACAGCTGTGTGGCGGGGGGTGGGGACAAGGACACTAAGAAATGCCAATTCAAATAGTTGTGTGAAGACTGAATATTTTTTGAAATATTAAGTATTTTCTTGATATTCCTGGAACCTTGAAATTTAAAGGAGTAAGAGGATGGAAAAGGAGATGCAGCAGTATAAAGATATAAGAAATTAGCTGAGTTTGCCTGGATACAAATTAACTTCCAGCATCTCTCACATCCCTCTATTAACCTGTAGCAATCTAATTAAAATGGAAATTTCCTACATTGGAAAAGTAGTTCAAAAATATTTACAGAGTTGCTTGCTAAGTGAATTTGCATTTTTTAATGTATATTTCATGTAAATAAAAAAATCATTTCTACAGCATGCTTCCCTGTATGACAAAGATCATGTAGTACAAAAGAACATTTGTGTTTCTGTTTGGAAATGACATCCATTGTATTCAATTCATTTTTAGTATATGGGAAATTTCTTTCATCCAGGATGGTACTAGTCACTTCGCAAAATAATTTTAAATTCTAATAATGGTTTAACTATCTGGAAACCAATAGAAATCCCATAAAGAGCTCAAGTCCTTCCTGAGTATTTGTTGACTGACAGACAAATGCATACTGCATAATGCTAACATAAAACCAAAACAAATTAAAACAATGTATAAAAAATGGAGTTTCAGCTGGTATCAAAGGTAATAAACTAGGAAAAAAGGAGACTACAGAAACAAGACATTCAAAATAAATTAAAATGCCCACCAAAAAAACCAAAGCATATAACTACTTGAACATGTATTACTGAAAATGCACAAATGATTATAAAATTTTTCAAGGAGACAATTCTATGAGACCATACTTTCACTTGACTTCTTAAATGCAACACAAAAAGCAACATGTGAGTCATATATACTATGAAAACTTTAAAATTAAGCCTCACATTGCACAATCAGTTTAAGCAAAAAAATTGTAAGAGTTATATTAACAGTATAGATGAACTTGCCTCAGGAAGTGCCTTTATCTCAGATCAAAAAAACGTAGCTTTGGAATTTGCAAGTTATCTCTCCGAATCTGAGCCTGGTCTAGAAAAGTCATATTACCTCAATAATATAACACACAACTGCAAACTTTTACTTACAAAGTAGAAGAAATATATTTTTTTGCTGTAAAATACATTCATAAACATGCATTATCCAAAACAGAAATGAGATTTTTCACTGTGTGTTTCTGCACCTATGACAAAGGTGTGCTGATTTTTATGGCTATGGTTGTAAATATTTCAATAAAGCAACAACAACGGTGTTTAAGCCCCACTTTTTCCTATTTGCTTTGAAAACATCCTTTAAACATTTCGGTGTTTTCAAACTACACTGAATGAACACAAACAGCTTTGGACACCAAAATTTCTAGAAGGCTTTAAATTTTCCTCTTTGTCAGCTGCTGTAATAAGCCCTCGAAACACAATGAAAGCTCTAAAAGGCAACTATGATAAAAAAATAAAATATCAGTCATTCTCAGTGTTACATCTTCCCACAAAAGAATGGCAAAGAACAGGACTAGACCACCGACCATACCTGGATTAGCAGAATGCTAAACTTCAGATGACCTCACTGACAACAAACAATTCCACATTTGAAGCACTTGGTGAGGAGAGAAGTGGTTAAGGTTTCTCTTTAGAACAAACCCCAAAGTTTACACCTATAATTTTTTCAAGAAACAAGTACTGTAGCAGAAGCATCCTCAAGAAACAAAGGGCATAGTGATCTAGCTAATAGTGTTGTGGTGACCTTTGAGACACTGACTAGTCTGTCAAGCACCATCTGTGATATGTACAGCATAGTTAAGAGGAGGATTATTAGCTAGCCTAGAAACTGAAGAGCCATTTCAGTCTTAAAAAGAATATGAACTAAATTCATTGAACCTGTGCAGCCTGAGCATGTGACTAACACAGGTTAAGAAAGCCTTCCATTTCACAGGATATGATCCAAGGATTATGTTGAATACATGGCACCTCTCATCTTAAATTCATCCTGAGATTGGGAAAACTAAAATCAAAGAGGCACTATACCACAAATCACCTTTACTATCAGCAGTATCTTCTGTCAACAGATATCACAGATACTGTAAAGTTCCTAGGAAACTCAGGACTACTCCTAAATAGAATAGAAAGACATGCATTAAAACAGCCTTAGCATTCCCTAAAAACATTAATCCTATCTGGTGTAGGATATGCAGCACCAGCATCTTGATTCAGCATGCTCAGATTTTAATCATGTAACCTCCTTCACATTGCTGGACGAGAAGTAGAAATGACAGCAAATAATGGGTCAGAGGAACTACTTGCTGCTAAACTGAAAAGCTCCTTTCCTTACTGCCTACAGTAAAACAGCCCATTAAGAGTTGCTTTTTGATTAAAAACAAGTAAGTAATTTCAACTATGGCAAAGTGACATGTTTTAACTTGACATTTTGTTAAGGATGAGTACCCTGTGAAGCTCATGAAAGAGTGAAGAGATTCAGTGGAACACTAGAATTTACTATATATACTCAATGCCACTGTCACTCCTGTGCAAAATATGTCAACCCAGAAATATCTGACTCAACAGCCCTAAGGTTATTTAGAATAGAAAGTGAGATTTTTACATGTTTCACTTTGATGCCATGAAAGCAGCTGCATTAAGTTCTCTCAGTGGTTTTTAAAACCCAAATAAAATGCTTGCTCTGTGTTTTAAAAGTTACTGTGAAAATGTGTGCCACCCACCCAGTCAGTAATAGCTTACATTCACCATTTTCAGAAAAGATAAACACAGCAGAGAAGGAAATGATAATATAAAAACAGCCTGGCACGTGAAATGAGGAAAAGCATTGTAGAGTATCTGGCAAGACAAAGCACACAAATGTTATTTTATGAAAATTAATAGCATCTGAAATTATACTCCTGTCCCAGTACTCTCACCCAACCTCATGCCCAAATTAAAAGTATTTTATCTAATTCCCAGTTGAGAAGGTTGCTAAAAGTGGTAAGTCACAGCTGTCTTGACATCAAACTTCTTGAACACAGAATATCAACGTCACACAACACACTTTGCAGATGCTTTGTTACAAGCAGCACCACTCACTTGATTTGAAATTCCTAAACTAGCTGTAAAATAAACTGATAGTCTCCAGCTTCTTTGTCAGTTAAAGTCTTCTTTACAGTTCTGGAAACACAGCAACACTTTATGATGTTTAAACTTATCTGCATTTTGATTGGAATTTCACAATGACCAATGGTTCAACTCCGTGGTACCTCAGACAGAGGTACTGAGGCTGAGAACAGACCCCACTTATTCATCATTTTATTTAGATATTCTCCCTTTCATTCCTATTGAAATCTCTAACACAAACAAATTCAGTTTAAAATACAAACTAATTAACTATCCATTCCTTTTAAAAGAGTTGGTATAATGCTGATACCTGGCTTGCCTCAAGACTTTCAATTATGAACAGAACTTATCTTTCCCTAAACACAATAAACAAAAAGGCATTGGACATCAAATTCTGCACACCATTAAATGGTGCTTCCTCACAGCATATATCAGTATTTTCTTTGATACACCTTGTTTCAGAAAACTGTACTGTCATAACGCTGTTCTTCAGTCAACAGAATATCAGCTATATATATGAGCAAGTGTGCTGTAATTGATTGTATGGAAATTACAGCACTGCTGTAGCATCTGCACAGTAACTTCACTTCAGAAGATGGAGATCATTTCATCCAGTTCCAGATATGTAATTTTAAAATTTTTCTGGAGCTGAAAGCATTGGCTGCGACAACTTGCAAAAACCAATGACCGAATTTAGTGCTTTAATAATGACTTTAATAATTACAGCAAGGTTTTATCTTCACAAAGATAGTGACTTTCTAGACCACATCTAACTAGCAAATAATGCTGACTTCTGCCTCACATTTTGATGGTTTCATGATAGTCAATGACTACCACAAATAAAACTTAGTGCAAAGCTCTCGCAGTACTGTTCCTCATAGAGGTGACCAGCAAACATATTTCAGTCCAAACAGAATTCTAGGAAGATGTTTCCTGTAACTATATAGTTATAGTAAGTTGACCCAAAAGCCAACACTGAAATTCAGCTAGCATTTTCAAATCCTCACTTTGGTTTTAGTATTTTAAACTGCAGGAATTTCTATACTCTTGGGGCCTGAATACCTAAATTTCTAGAAGCCAATTTCCATATCTACAATATGGTAGCAGAAGAAAAAATACCCTGAATTCTAATCTGAAGAACATCATGAATAAGAGCAATACTTTTAAAAAATTATGAATTTACATATTTTATTCGGTACTGTGGCACCACTGATGGTTTTGCCATTCTTTTCAGTGAGTCTCAAAGAGCATAAACAGTTAACAATTGATATTACTCATAATTCAAAATGAAATTCCTTATGAATCAATTACATGCTTAAAAATATAAAGCGGCTATGCATGTTAGCTACCTGAAATTATTAAAGATAATATAAGAAAAATGCATTTATAGTAGATAAAGCAAGATACAGACAATTTTTAAGATTGAATTATTTAGGACTGTGATTGTTGTAAGCACTGCAGAGTTAGCTTCTGGAGAAATTTCCAAGCGGAAAGTATAATGTTTTTAGATATGTCCAGTCTCAGTGCTACAGTGGTTATATGAATACATTATTTACATACTTTATTAGTTAAAAAATTATTTACAACGATACTGTATGATTGTAATGTGGATTTTTGCACAGAGTGCAAAAGACTATAGACTAGAGTGTGTTATAATTAATTCAAAGGAGAAAGAAAGAAAGAAAGGGTTACAGAATCCACAAAAAGCATGCAGTTGAGATTCAGACTGGCACACAGTGTGTGATAAAAATCAAATATGGAACATAATGGGACATATGGAAACATATCTTTTGTGCAGGGAAGGATGAATCACGAGTTCACAGCTGGAATTTATGTGGATCCTTATTTAGTGGAGCATCTGTAGCCACTGTTTAGCTACATTCCCACATCAACAACAAAACAGTGCCACAGAAGAGAACACATGCATCAAGCTCCAGCTGGTATCTGCGCCCACCACTCCTTTCTTTTCCCTGAAGCCACATTTAGTCAGTTTTCTTTTTACAGTTTGTAGGTGTATAAACATGCATATGTAAGTCAGTAAATTTAAAAAAAAAAGCCACACCTGACCACTGCTGAATTTTGGAAGGGATAGGGATGTGGTATAAAAAGGACAGGCTCAGGAAAAAAAACAAAACACACAATAATTTAAAATCTGTCCCCATTTTACAGTGTTACTTATGCATTTACAAATTTAGGTATTTCATTAACTTTACATGTTAGAAAAGTTTTATTTAAGTTTGGTATCATTACAAAAGCCATTAAAAACATAAATTTAAAAATCATAGGAATCATTATTTATTTGGGTTTGTTTGTAGAAAACCAAATTTCAACTTCCTCTTTATAAAACTGCTTATGGATGGAATTGCTTTAACATTTTCACACCTGATTTTTTTTATCCTCAGCATTAAAACAAAGCAATAAATATTAGTAAAATAAAATAAGCATGTGGAGAAAGACATAATTTTATGTCTAAGTCCTTTCATGCAACAGTTACATAAATATCAACTAAAGATATTTAAATTTGGGTGAGAGTTTTGTTTCGGGGGTTTGTGATGTTTTCCTTTTTAACATTATTGCTGTCTATGCTATGAGTTAAATAATTTTCTTCCACTGCATTCTGAAAGATTTAATAAATGAAGAAATAGATTAAGAAACCATACATTTTTATGCAAGATTAAAATGGCATTTTAAATTTTTAAAATGTATTAACTACCAGAGCTATTGAGCACTGAGTTTTCAGAGGATTTTTTTTTAAACTAGATATACCACACAGTCTCTTGTAAGTGTATTATTAAAATTTTGAAGAATCTAGACTTTAAAGGTCATGCTTTTACAAATAACATATTATCTGAAACTAGAGTACAATGCTTTAATTTGTTCCCCAAATTTTACTTCTACAATTATTTCTTCATTCAATATTTAACATGATCCATCACAGAAGAAGCAAGACCTGAATTATGTTTTTCTTGAGGAAGGACAGTGGGCAAAACCCTCACAACAATTCTGTGATTATAGAAGTATACTTGTATTGATTTCAACGAGAAAAGGACTAGGCACTTAAAATTACAATCTTCTGGTTTGTAAAGAATTGGTTTTCCACAGAAAATTTTGAGATACCTGGGGTTTCACCTATAATTGTGTACTGACAGGGTGACTAACTCAATGAAGTTTTCACCACAAGATAATAGATAGAAATTATTTTAAATAATTTTTCAGATGGGTCTGACAATGCTGAAAAAATACTAGCCAAGTTTATTATTGTCTGAATATTTTCCATATTCTCACCCATGTTCTGAACCCCAGCTTTTGTATCACTTCTTAGACAATCAGACTGGAAAGCCACTAATGAAACTACCCTCATTAAAAAAAAAAATACATTAGCATGTGTACCAGCTTTATTTTTTCTCAATTTTTAACGAAAAGAAAACAAAAAATGCCACTTTACAATAATTACAATGCCAAAACTGGAGAAGTACCATTTTCCTTTGAATGAAAATTCACTCATGAGAGACACTATACATTTGTCAAGTTCTTGTAAATAAATTATCTTGTAAATAAATTATCTAAGCACTAATTTAATATTGCAGCTTATACAAACAATTTTTTTGTAATATTTAGGGGAAACAATGTATTCAGAATGCTGTATCTAAAGGTTAAAACCCCCCACATTTTCAACTAAATTTAAATGTTTCAGTTGTATTACTTATTTATCCCTGCAGAGAAAAATCAACATCTCAGTAGATTCCCAAGCAATATTTTAAGAGGTCTTTTGAAATAGTATAATAACATTCTATTTAGATGATTTTTGTCTTTTGTGACAAAATCATTTTGTTTTATAGGAGGAGGAAATCAAAGTACAAATACAGTGGATATTATACACTAGAAACAAATACAGCCAGTCATACACATTTTACAAATTTACAACAGTGTTTACTATTCAGCTGTCACTATTACAGTAAAAATCCAACTTTTTTTAAAGAATAATACAATTATAAAAAAAATGCTGTAAGTAAAATGTATGATAATGAGATCCCATGTCAGACAGACAGATGTCCCTTATTTCTATACATGAAAAAAAAATATATATAGGGTGAGTTGAGGGCTTTTTTCCTAGCAGAAAGGAAGTCATTGATAGACTCCAGGTTAAAATATATTTTCTTCTGATCTGACCATTCACTCATTCCCTTTCTCTCTCTTCCCCTCCCCGCCCTAAACTGAACTTCAACATTGCATTAACAATGGACTAGCGGATAGGAGGCTCTATTAAAATGAGTAACTCACTGTGTAAGGTACTTCCTTTGCAGTATGCTCCATCTGCATGAAGCCAATGTTTTGGTGTGCTGTCTGCTGCTGTAACTAGTTCTCTCCCAGATATCAATGAAGCTGTGCATACATTCTATTTTTTTTATGCAAATTATGGCTTTGGAGAGGTCATGTCTCAACACCACTGAATTAATAAGCAGCCAATCTGTGGTATAAATAACATATTTAAAATCATCAATCAACTTTCAGATTATTACATTGTTTACAGAACGTAATCAAAACTGCTAATGGGTAGCTCTCGCTGGGCATTTCTTTATGCCATTCTGCATGAAGATGCAGAAAAGCATAGGAATAAATCTCTTTCTGGAGAAGTTTGTAAAAAGAGCACTTTTCCTGCCATCTTTAAGAACATGAGCAATTAAAATGAGCTGTTTCATAAAACTGTTTGTACACCAATGTTTGAGTTACATTTGAGGAACAGTAATTCAGAAAACAGATTTCTGTCCAAGGCTTTGAAAGGTAAAAGACCCCCACTCTACTCCAAATCCTGAAAAAAATCTATAAATAAGCAACATTATTTAATCATGAGCAAGATACAGAACCCCTACAATTTTCAGAACAAATGATAGAATTTTTACACAGTTATGTTTTTCCTGTTTTAGTCACAGTAACCCAGAAGCTGGTTTTGCTTTTCATACCTGTTTTCCACAATCCTTTCTTCTGCGCATTCTAATTTAAAAGAAAAACTAATATTAGATAAAGCAACACATAATTTGACAGCCTACCAGTTAAATTCTGACAGGGTCAATAAAATGAGAGCTTGCAGGAGTCCCAGATGAGGAACACTTTCATGAATGCCTCTATTGTGTAAACTCTCCGTATATCCTGCCTGCAAATGACAGTCATATGCCACCAGCTGCAGGAGGCATTCCAGCAATGTCAACTGCTGTGGGGCATTAAGGCAGGGTACATGAGTTGGTACTTCTTAATATTTTTCCCTGGCTACTGCGAGAGCTGTCACACTTTACTCATTTAAGTGTTATTTTTTTAAGGACTATACTGTTTATTTAGAAATGTAAGAAAATATATAATTAAAGCCTTGCTAATGGAGCTCCTCATTTTAATAGTAGTTTTATTATATAAAGCCAGCTGGAAGCAATTATTTTTTCCTTGCATACTCTTCATTAGTTTTTACCTCCCTCCTCCCCAAGACATCTATTTCAGATGTTCTTATCAAATTTATGTATTTTAAAAAGTAAACTGTTCAGGGAACAAACAGCTACTAAAAAAAGTTATGATACGAAGTGTGAAAACACATCCACTACTCAGAAAAACTGCTGCTACCACTTCCAAGGAGACAGTTTTCCTATGAATTGCACTTTACAGATTGCCATAAAATTTTTAGAGAATTCCTGCAAGAAAGAAAAGGCACATTTTTAATTAAGAACTAAGTCTGAACACAGTGATAGAGGTTTGTAGGTTTGATTTGAACAGCTTAATTTGCTTTTGAATAACTCACTGAAGTCCAGTCTGATTTATTTTTGTCTATTAGGTCTGTGTGGAAAAAAATAGTATTCAAGTATTGCATGAGTTTAATTTTCCCATTTTTCTTGATATTTTCTTTGTAAAAGAAACATATTTGATATATTGAGAATAAAAATACAAAGAGTTTTTTTTTTCAAACAATAGCAATGCCTTGGCTAAGAAATTGTACAAAGTAGAGGTCAAATTGAAATGCTTTTCACCACCTTCCATGTGATAATCCAGCACATCACACATTTATACCATGTTTTTTGCATACAGACATACTAAAATAAAACAACACTGAACTCTCCATGTCAGCATTTACATTAAGCCATCCTTGGAAGTGATGCTTCTCCTCTCTGCCCCTTATGTCTTCCTACAGACCCTTACAATCAAGATTGCTTTAATTATTCAATTACTAGCAAGAAGAGGTCTTCTTTTAATACATATTCAGATATAGATACAGAGGAAGAAAAACTGCAGGGAAAGAAAAATGAGGAAAGACATAAATAAATAAAGGGTATCAATAATGATCTATCATAAAATGACATTTTGCCGTTGTACTTCCGCAGGAGCCGTAACATCTCACAAGACATCCCTCTGAAAGCAGCAATAAAACTGCAGTACAGTACACAAGGTTTTGTATTCTGTGCAAGCAAAGAGCAATGAATATGCTAAAAGAAAATCAATCTGCATAAAAAGATCTGACAATAACATCTTCTGGTTTGTTTTTACACGTATATATTTCTAATGAGAAAACAGAGAAGAAAGAACACTTTGGGAAGCCAAATTTTTATGTAAACTAGAATAATTCCTGTCAAAATGCTACCTTATTGATTAAATCACCCTTTACTGTTGCTATTTTTTCTTTGGAAAAGTTTGCAATTTCAGTTAGCGAAGAGTCCTGTAAACATTTCTTCTCTAATTTTTTTTCATGTTGAATTATCCTGCCCAAATTTCATTCTGTGATTTCCGGTTGGAAAAATGCAAAAGTTCACAGATAAACAGAGAGCAATCATAATTTTGCACTGGTAGCTTCCAAGGTAACACACAAAAAACCTGAGCTTTCAGTAAAAGAGACATAAAGCCATACAGAAGCCCATAATGACTAAAAGCTCACACCTGACCCAACTTTAACAGAGAACCTTGTTTAATTTCTGGATTTTAATAAACCAGGAAAGCAGGTTTAGATTTCCTTAAGAAAGTGCAATTGCTCTATTTTTTTTTAAATTTTGTTCCTTTCCTTGGTGTCTAAGTAATAGAAGAGATTAAAATACACAAGAGCAACCTTCTCTACCACCACAGAATCTTGTCTTGCAAAATACCTGCACATTTAGCTCCATAAAAGTTACACATGTACAGAAGGTTTGTAGAATTGAGCTCCACTTAGAGCTTGCTCTGAAGGCTAGCACACTGCTATCTGTGATTCTGTACCCAAACTATATGTTGTCCTTGATGCATGACAGAGCCCTCAATGACATGAATGGAAAACACATGCTTGGGTCACAGCGAGGATGTGATCCTTTATATTCTGATTTCCTCTTACTAGTCCACCAAGTGTTGAATTGTTCAGATGAAAAGAACTAAACTTTTCAAAGCTAGAAGATTGCATTTTAAAGACACCAATCTTTAAAGAATACATTAAAGAATGCATGGAGAAAATACACATGATGAGACTAATCTATCTCTTTCCCTAGAATTCTGGTAAAATAAAGTTTGAAAAGAAATAGCACAAATAAACAATTTGTGTTCATTAGGTGTGTCTTGCTGTTCCCTGGGTTGTTAAAAATTACTGAGGAAAAGAACAATTAAAGCACTGTTTTCAACATTAATTGCACTAGGTATCACAAAAAATAGACAGGCATTTACCATGTCACTCAAATTCTTTTATAAGGGAAATATTCCAAATCCCACAGGTAGGCAGACTGCAGTATTTGTTTTGTGGTCCATTTTCAGATAAACACCACCTCAAATAGTACAGTAAGTTTACCTGCCAATTACAGAACATTTCAACTTCAATGACAAGCTCAGAATCAATTTTCTCACTTTCCATAAAACTTCTCCAAGTACCGCTTATTATTCACTTTGTAAGAGCAGATTGCTGAGTTCTGTGTGGTGCATGGGAGGGAACAGCACGATCGTAATCATGACATTTTCTTTTCTAAACTCCCATGTTCTCTAAGTGGCAGATGACACTCTCCTTTCCTTTGCACAAGTGCACAGATACGCATTGTCAGTAGAGGATGGGGATGCAGTGGCTTCCCGAGAGAGTCAGAATAGCATCAGTGGTACACTGTTGGCAAGTTCACACTGATCAAAGCAATTCTGAGATGCTCACCTCCCCACCCTCCAAAAGAGATGGCCTTTCTGTGACAAAATATTGCATGTAAGTGGCACTGTTTTCTCTGTCAGTGAACAAAAATAATTTAGAAAACAGTTGTCAAATATTTCAATAAAGGAAAGGAGGTATTAGGGCATTACGATAATGAGTGGGGTGAAGAGTAAAGCAACAGATGCCTGTCCATTGGCTGATGTACAGTCTCTTATCTTGGGCATTTGTTACACAGACTGATGTTAAACTACAGAATACATTTTAACTCACTGAAAAACTGCACATAAACACACAGAAATTCATTATATAAAAATACTTTTTAAGTTTACTCTTTTCTACAGGCCAGCCAGGCATAAAATAAACCCCTTGATTATAGTTTCTCTAGATGCTGAAATTTTGCCTTTACACTCTCTGAATCATAGCAAAAAGCTGCATTACTGGTTCTCTTTCTGAACTAAATGATTGAGACAGTAACAGTGGAATTCTCCCTTTCTCCCTCTTCTCTGTTTCAGTCTTCTCCTGTTTGAGCCAGCATGATTCATCACCTCCTGGGTATACTAGGAGCCCCAAGTTTGGAAATTCTTTTAAACTGTGAAGAAACATTAGTCTACAAAGCAAATCCTTTTACAATAGCACAAGCACTATTGTTCAAGAAAAATAACTGAGCGAAGGAAGCTACACACAGCACAGGTTTTGAGCATTTCTAGTAAGAAGCAAATGCTCTTTAAAGCTTTTGTTTCTGATTCTACTTTATGACAGCAGTTCTGTATCAGTGAACAGGGTGTTCCTTAGCAATCAGCACAGTGTCACAATGACCTGGCAAATGCGAATGCTTTCACTATCACTACAGTCCTTGCAATCTTGCCTCAGCTGTGACCCATTCACTTTTGCCCCAACTTCACTAAGATGCCTTACTCAGCATCTAATTAGTTAGGGAAGATTTGCCTTGGCTCTTAACCCTGACACAAGAGCAGGAGACTCTGCTGCTGTTTTATACCAAATCTGTTCCGTCACTACATTAATCAAATCCCTATAAAACTATACATGAATAAATAACTACTAAAATAGAAATTAAAAAATATGAAATTGTGTATTTTAAATTGTTAAACACTAGTACTTATTGCACAATATATATTTAAGCATGTGATTTAATATGTTTCAATGATTCATGCAGATTTTACAGTTTTGTGCATACATATCTCAAAGCCCCGACAGTGTTAGCACATCATCAACAGATACAGAATGGCTCAAATATGTTCAAACACTGTATGTGTATGTGTTCAAGATTAACATGTATAGAAAAGAATAGGAAACAATGTGCTGTATTTTAGTTCTCCTTTAAATACTGAACACAGTGAGAGAAGCTGTTGAAATGGATTTTTACTTTTGATCATGTATCATGCACATAGCTATGTATCTATCATTGCATGTACTTGTATGTCTAGTTGTCTATGCTACACAAAACATCCTGCATTTTTGTCAGGTACAATATCTCCCAATATTTCTATTCTGAGGTACATTGGAAACAGCAAGAAATTCTTGAGGCAAATATTTTTTATTTGATAAAAGGACAAGTACATGTTTAAACCATGCTTTACTAAAATACCCAAAAAAATTAAAAGCAAGTGTCTGAAATAAGACAATGTAACTGATAAGTCTTCTAAATTCATATTAG
The DNA here is from genome assembly GCF_047830755.1 of Zonotrichia albicollis. Taxonomy (NCBI): domain Eukaryota; kingdom Metazoa; phylum Chordata; class Aves; order Passeriformes; family Passerellidae; genus Zonotrichia; species Zonotrichia albicollis. The sequence continues at coordinate 50,684,884 of NC_133860.1, forward strand.
CACATGAACTTAATCACAAACAGCATAAAAAAGGAGAAAACCCCACCGGGGCTCAGCTAATCTTTAGAATGTGAGATTCTTTAGGTGTGAGATATATATATAAAATTGTAAGATTATTATATTTGCTGATTCTTATTTACAAAGGTGATTGTTAGCTACTTTAAGCTATGAAATGCGTTTTACCAAAGCCAATCTTCCTCTCAAAATGTTCATAGTAGATCAATGTATGGTATTACAGCCTGTTGTCAAATTAACTTTGAACTCTTTTCACATGTACGTAGTTATATGCTACAGTAAAACAGTTAATTACTTAATAAATGTTACAATTGCATACAACCTCTATGACCAGCAACCCAGAAACATTTAAAAAGCTTTCACCTTCAATCCATTAGACATTACACCACTCTCCTATTTTTAAATACAGGTTCAATAAACAGTTTATGTGCCTATGCCTACATCAATGCTAGGAACTATCAGATGCAAGAATACAAGCACAGCTCAAAACAGGCAATGCACGTTGCCTGCAATTTAATACTTCTAGTAATATAAGCGCATACTCCAAATATTATAAGTATTATTTAGTTTTCCTTGGAATAAGCATGCATTTATGCAAGGAAAAAAAGCCGAATTTACTGTACCATATCTCTTGTGAACAGATGCGTCTATATTAATATACATCATTGATTTAATTTTTCGTTTTCTTGGCTTCTTGCTCACCTATCTAGAAGTGATTTCTCTGGTGATAACTAACACATCATGCTAATGAGAGAATCTAATGTACAATAGAGAAATGTCACTACTAATAATATTTGCATGAAGTTAAATAAAGCAACTGTAAGAGAATGTCAGACAGTTGTTCTTTAATAAGATACAGTTACACAATGAAATTATGTTGTTAATTTTGTTACATCATTGAGTGAATCCTAAATTACAATATAATGATGCACAGATCCATTTATAATTCTGTATACTGCTTTTTCACTCTCATGTTGAAAATAGCTTCTGGAAAGGCTATTACCTTTTTATCTGAAATGGATTAAGCATACTTTTTTCTCAACAAAAAGGTGGATGGTTCTGGCATTTTGTGTCACTGTGGGTTACAGCCATTTCTCTTACAGTGTCATTTCTGAAATGACTTTTAAGTATTTCAGAACATTACAGCCCTTAAGGTAAGTGGATGAAGAAAAATGGCATTTCTTATTCTGACCAATGCACAAAACATTTATGAAAGCAGACAATCACAAAAGCCTGTTTTTTCTTTTTTTAATCAATCAAGCCCAGACCTTCTTTTCTGTTGTTAACAACTCCTTGCCAGAACTAGAATGGGCAGTGCGTGCCCTGGACCTAACCAGACAAGCATGGAAAAGAAGCCAAGGGTTTCTGCTCATTCTCGACCTGTCACTGATCAAAGTGACCCAAAGAAGCACTCCTTTTTAAAAGTTAAGATTTACGCCCTTTGAGGTTATCAGACATCCTTCTGTATACAGAAGGGATGACCCCTTTCAAGCAAATCACAGACTTTTACACTGACAAAAGGTACATAGGCAAAACAATGCAGTCAAGTGGCCATGTCATAAACTTCTCACAGGTAATTTAGGATAGTATTCCTTTTCCCCTCTCACCCCACCAAAATCTAAATTTGCTCTGGAATGTGGACATACCATTTTTTATGCTTTCATTTGCGAACGAAAATAGTCCAAAAGTAAGTACCATCACACTTGTTTTTAATAGCCCAAACTTGTACAATCAATCCTAATTTTTCTAAGATACATATCACAATGAAGTTGATTTTATTCTGAAGAAAGTTATTCACTCCTATATAATGAAAATAGTAATGCAGTGTGAGTTGCGAGGTAAGAGGAGGGAGGGATTAAAAGGTTTTGTTTTATTCTAAATAAATCTTCTTGTTCTGCTTCAATTTTTCCACTAAAAACCTGCTTGAGATTAAGTTACAGTTCCAAGGAAAAGTAATGGTGCTCAGAGTTTGTTTGCTTCTAAAAATATGTGGAAAAGCAGCATTAGACTTAGAAATTTTAAAGACAAATGTCCCTAGCATTACTGTGTATAGCTGGAAAAGTTTCACTAAACAGTTCTTTCAAACCATGCCAAACTTTGCTTGCAACTTATGCACATTTCATAACTTCATGTTATTTGTACTCGTGAAAACAATTTTTGTCAAAGCATAGGAAAAGGTGAAAAAATACTTACATTTCCAGAAGATGGACTGAAAATAATTGACTAGCAAATGAATGAAAATAGATAATAGAAAACAATATTCAAAATTTTAGTGATTTACAAAGAAACACTGGCAGTTAGACACAAATTTGCAACTGCACTTGCACACTGTATGTGCAAGACAGCAAGTTACAACAGTCCCAACAAATCAGAAATTTAAGGCAAAAATGCTATCATTAAAGAGGGGAGAAATGCATTTAGCAAAATAATTTACTCTCCTTTTAAAAGCATGATGAAAGCATATTTGCACTGGATCTGTTTAGTACATGATAAACAAACAAACAAAATGTGACAGGAGATTAACAAGTATACAAACGTGTCACAAGCAGACTTTTAAGAAATAAATCTGTTCGATGTTACCACCTTTTCAGTGCTACTGTGTATGTATGCCAATTCATACTGATGCAGCATCCACCACACATTTAGTCACTTAGTACATTACTTCTCACTTTCTACACGGAATATATGAGCATTCATGTTCAATAATGTACAAAATCCAGTTAATACTCAAGAATTAGTACATAAAAATATTACTTAAAAAGAAAAATGGCAACCAAATAGCCTAGCTTGAGTGCATACATGTTTGGTCTGGTTTAATAAGCTAGTTGTCTCAAATTATTTTACCCTCTTACACATTGTGATGCTCTTCTATTTACTTTTGTTTCCTTTCTTTGTCAGTGCTGAACATTTTCTGGTATTTAAAAGACCACACAGTCTAAATCTGTTGAAAAAGATCTAATACTAAATAGGCAATCTAGTGCTATCTATGTGGTTCAATCATCATTTATCAATTGATTGTTATCTGGATCTAGTTATGTTAACTCTTTTGTGGCTGAAATGTAAAGAACCTATCCTCCACCCCTAAAACTTAATCCGACTTCTTGCTAAAAGAATACAGCAGGTAATTAGGATAACTGCTCTCCATGCCATTGCCTAATATCAGTGAAACCAAACATGTTATGTATCACAGACAGGCACAGAGCTGATAATGTTTGTAAGCAGTGCGGTAGCAATTCACACTTCCTAGTGCCAAGCAGTGTTTTTGAAATGTGCATCTCTACCAGGAAATGAACTTTCTTACTTTCAAGAATGGGAATTTGAACAGAGTTGCTTATTTGCCTTACGTTGATTACATTCTATAGCAGCATACTGTATCAGCAGTAATCAGGGTCCCTCTACAGGATATATCAAAATATTCCTTATTCAAATGCCTTCATCCTGTCCTGAGCTATACTGCTTAAATGGTCACCCACAGACAACCGCTATTGGTTAAAAACTATCTGCTTTGCAGTTTTTCTTGGATTTAAAGGGGTTTTTTTAAATATTAAAATATTGTTTTATGGTCAGTATTCAGGCATGCTTTCTTCCTTTAAACTAGAAAAAACTATTTACTTTCCCTCTCTTTTCTTACTGTGCAACGCCTCTCAGGTAAATTAATTAATTCAATTTTGTATCCAGCATTAAAAGAAAGTCAAATATTACTACAAAAATGTATTAACTCCTCTTCTGGCTAACACAATATTTCAATTATTATCCATCAGCGTCAGACCATAATTGGAAACTAGTTTTCAGAAGGGCAAAACATCTCCTGGTAGGGAGTCACCCTGTTAAAAACCTCCAGGTTGAACTTCCCTCCCCTGCTTGAGCCCCATCCAAGCTGAAAGTTTGTCCCTCTCTTTTTTTCTTTTTTTTTCTCTCCTTTTTTTCTCCCCCTTTTTTTTAATCCCTTTTCCCTTCCCCTTCACCCAGAAGAGCCAAGCAATTGTGCAAAATTTACTGTAACACACAAGGCGCGTATCACCAAGTGCATGGTACAGAGACACTGGCTCCTGTGATTAATTATCAGTTATAACTGGCCTTGCAGTAACATTTTCGCTTTCCCGTCAGAACCGGCATACCAAGCTGCCTTAAACGCGGCCCCCGGTGAAGGAGCAGCTCTGGGGAGGACGCCAAGGCTCAGCTCCGCAGAGAGAGGGGGAGCGAGAGAGGGAGCAAGCGGGGAGAGGGAGCGGGAGAGGAGAGACCCGAGCACTGAAACTGTCTCCTCTAACGACCCTCAGCTCCGTGCTGGCAGCAGCTCCAGCAGGACAGCTCGTCGCTCCTTCCCCCTGAATAAAACTGTGTTCTGCCACATGAAGTCAATTATGCCGTTCTGAGGGGCCCCCTAAATTTAGTATCAGTTTGATTTTGGGGGCTTATGCACTCAGGAAGAAAAAGGAGTTTTCCTGGGATAGCAGATACTTTTATTTATGGGACGGGGGGATAGCAAAGGGGAAAATGCTGGAACAAAACAAAAGCAAAGAAAGAAAGAAAAACAATCTTACTCAGAGCAAAGCTCCATTTGGAAACTTTAAAACAAATGCTCTGCTTTTACTTAAGGCTTTAATATTTTTTTCTTCTTTTAAAAAGGAGCCCTTAGGGAAGAAATGAAGTAACCATGCACATTCCAATGACATAGTTATGACAGTTCAGAGGCTAACTATGTAGTGATGAATGAAACAAAAATGAAACGTGGAAAGAAAGAGAAAAAGGAGGGAGGAGAAAAGCACAAAAATTCCATGTTTTAAAATAAACGAAAGTAACGTACCTGTTGGGACATTCTGAATAAGAGGTTAGTGTCAGTGTTCTGCCATGTCCCCATGAAACCAGAGTCGGTCGCTGCCGTTCTTGTTCCGAACTGCATGGAGTTGTCAGTGCAGGAGTCTCTTAAAGTCAAGTCTCTTGCCCTCTTTCGCTCTCTGTGTCTCTGTGTGTGTCTGTCTCTCACATCCACTTCTGCCTCTTCTGACTGAAAAGTGAAGGTGGATTTTTTGAGCCTCTTGGCAGCGAGTAGCAGGAGTGTAGTGTAGTTAAGAAGCTAGCTGCACTGTGCATTTCATTTGGGAAGGGGGGATTCAGGGGAGAGGGTCAGAGCTTCTTTCGCACCTTCAGCAGAGAGACCCCTATCATTTATGCATAGATTGTGACTCCCCAAGCTCGCCTTTGCTCAGTTTAACAGCTGCCTGTCAGGTGTGCATGCAGCACTAAGGAGACCCAACCATCAGCTTCAAACTCTCAGCCACTGGATGTCATTGGATAGCAGAGCAAAGAGTCAACTGCACTGCTCCTCTGTCAGGCACCAAATGACATCCTGCACTAACCCTTCAGTCTACAGATACACAGATACACACACACGCACATTCTCTCTAAGTAGCACAATGATTAGAGTGAATTGGGAGGAAAAAAAAGGCTGTGGCCCTTTCCCTGTCTTTCTCTGTTTTTTCTCAACAATGCTGTCATGTACAGCATGTTATATCTGACACTTGCCTACCACACAGGATTAGCAAATCCAAAGAAAAAGAAAAGAAAAAAAAGAAAAAGCGAGAAAGCAAGCAATTAAATACATTCAATTTTAACTTACAAATAAAACATAAAAGTTGGCTTGATTATTTTCTAAATACTAGTCAGAAAAGAATTGCAGAAGTTCGCTTCTATCCCAAAAGAAACTCTTACCCAAGAGGGAAAAAAATACATGATCCAACTTCTTTTGAAATAAAACTAGAAAGTCGCACACTCATTTCATCTCTTACACCCCTCTCTCTTGTTGCCCACTGCTAAGAGTCTTAAGCAGAATCGAGAGCAAGAAAGGATGGAAAAAATGACAAAGCTAGCCTTTCCTTTCCCTCCCCCAAAAGATCAAAAGTAGTTTTTTGTTTTTTTTTTTTTTTTTTTTTAAGAAGCTGGTTGAAGCAGATACAATACACCTTTCAAATAGTAAAGAACAAAGAAATTAACTACAGCAGAAAAGAATCTGGTCCCACACAGCTAAAAAGTAATGCAAAAACCCCACTGTTTTTCCTTTAAGATCTCCTGTACTTAAGGTACAGTACTATACATCAAGTTAAATAACACTATTGCAATACTGCTCTTAATTACAAAGGCTTTCTAAATTTAATCTTATTTGAAAAATTCTCTTACCCATTTCATCCTTTATATACAGAAAAGAAATCATAACTCTGCAAAAACTTCATAAATAAAACAAAATTCATGCAACCTTATAAAAAATGGCCAGAGTTAAAAAAAAAAAAAAAGGTATCCTTTCCCACATAAGGAACATTCATCTTCTAATAAAATCTACAAATTTAGGAGGACAAATGTACCACTCACTGCTTTTTTCTTAACTCAGGAATAACAATAAACCTCACTCTCTGAAACAACAAAAGAAACAGAGGAGAGCTTCAGTGGCAGCTCTGTGTCATTAGTGTGCAATGAGAAAAGATGAGAAGATGTACACTATGTTGACACAAATGTGCCTTCCCCTCTAGACCCTACATCTCTTGAAAGCTTTTCTGTTAAACTTTCCTTCAGTTCAGCACCATTAAGTACAAAAAAAAAGAAGTCTCAGAAGCAGCAAATTCAATATCCAAGAAGAAACAAGGAAGAACCCCAAGAACTGTTGCTTTAAAATATATTAAGTCCACTTGTGGTCAATAAAAATATTCTCTACTGGGGAGGGGAAAATGACACTTAGGAGTCAATTGTACCAACAGTGGCTGTACCTTTACAGCTAGCTATTAGCCCCTCCAACTCCCTCTAAAATTTGCCAGCCTCTTCATTTCTGAAGTGGCACTCAGTGCCTCAGTCAAGCTGCATGCTCAGCTCCTGACCTTCCCACTAATGGCTGTTATTTGTGGGAGGCTTAAGGACACTGTCAATAGCAAGCTTCCTCCTCTCCGTTCTGCATCTCTTGTGTGCTCTCGCTCACAGTCTTTATCTCCATCTCTTACCCACTCCCCCCCTCCCCCCGCAGCGTTTTCCTGTCCTGCAGTCCTCTCCTCTCCCAGAGAATAAAACAACCACCCCCACACCCACATCCATGCACACACGCATGCATGAGCGTGCACACAAACACACACAAAATCAACTGGAGTGCAGCGGCAAGCACCTGCAGTAATAGACTCTTTTATTAAAACTGTTATTCTGCAAGACTTGAAATTCCCAGTGGACCGGGCCATGTCAAAGCCGATATAATTAACTAGAGGCTCAGCAACGGATCAATTACCAGACAAGCAAGTGATAGTGAAATCAATGAAAGATCATCAGCCACATTATCAGTGTTGCAACTCATTAGGGTAAAACTGAGAAATGTGCTCAAAGCCAGCCCAAGCAAGGTGGCATTACAAAACAAAGGGCTAATTTGGAGACCCTGCTGTGAACAATCTGTAACAGAATTAGCCTTTTTTTCCCCTAAACTGCAGAGCTAAGTAACGAAATGTGACAGACTGAGAGAAGCAGTTTATTAAGACACCAACTCCAAGTTTATTTAGTTCATAAACTCTCTCCTAGAAAATCAATACAGTCTGTACAGGGTTATTAGGCTGACTAGCTAATACATCCAAATCTGGTCTTCCCAAGCAGAAATCTTGGCCAGAATGCTACAACCTTACAAGAAATCTAAGCTCATTCGGATCACTGTATCAAAGGAGGACTATCATTTAATTGTCAAATGTGTGACTTCTACATCCCAGCTTCAGAACGTTTTCAAAAAGATATATTCCCCCCCCCCCCCCCCCCATCCCCACTAACATGACAGAGAAGAAACAAAATTTAGTCTGTCAGTCCCAGTCCAGCTCAGGTCATCCTTAAATTTAGTGTCTCTACTGCATCTTGCTTGGCAAAATAATGCCAGCACAGAAAAAAACAAAACAAGAAATACTGAATTCAAGAAAACAAGAAATCCCTGAATTTCAAACAGGGATATGAAAAGTAGCAGCCAATAAGGAGATAAAAGTAACCAAGCAGGAAAAATACAACAGAAGCCAACCTCCTCAAGTAGCAGTTTAAGCCTCACCTAACTGTACAGAAATGAGTTTGGGGATTGGGGTGAAAAGGGGGAAAGGAGGGAGGGTAGAAAAAAAAACAAGGAGAGGAGAGGAAAAAAAAAAAAAAAGCAAACCCCACAACTTTAGTATACAAACCCCACAACTTTAGTATACAAGTCTGGCACAAACTAAGCATTTTCTCTCCTCTTTGGCTAGCTCAAATGAGAATCTGAAACACTATAGTCAAGGTAAGGGCTCTAAAAGAATTTGAAAAAATCCTTTCAAAATCATTTTAAAAAACCTCATTTTCAATAGATTTTTAATCAGGGAGTATGTTCTGCAAGTATTTTACTGCTATCCAATGGCATTTGTGCTGACAGATAAAAGGATCTGTGAAATTATTTTACATTTTCACCTCCTGGGAATATCCAGATGCTGAATAGAAGAGGTGCCTACAGAATCCAGCTTCTAATGGAACTTAAAACAGAGTGCAGTTGTCTGCTTGTGTTTTTTGAAAATGTTACATGCTTTGTGGACTATATGTAGTGTTAAGGGTATTTTATTCTTTTCCTTTTAAATAATACTTATTACTTACTTTCAAAGACAATTACATTATCTGCACGACTTTCTGAATCGTTTAAAAATATAATTTGTTGATTTCATCTCTCCTCTGAAAACTACTGATACAGAAGTGCACCATATGGCAAAAAAGGATAGGAAAGGTGATTACAGAAAATCCAGGTGATGCCAAGAAGAAAATCTAGCGAGCAGAATATGCGATATAATGTAAATGTATCCTACTTTTTTCTAATTTCCATTACTCTGACAGTTTAAGTGTTAATTAGTTCAGTCAAAGGGTTAATGCAAATAGTTCAAAATGACTAAACATTGAAAAAATATTTTCTTCTTTTTGTTCCAATTACTCTGTATTATTAATTAAGCTGTTAAAACATGCAACAGTTACTATCTCCTTAATGTTCAATAATATGTAAACTCTTTAAAGAGATTTTTGTTCCACGACTCTGCTTTAGATATTAATCAAGAAAATAATTACAGAGGAATTTAGTAAAAAAAATCTACATGCATATAACTATGTACTGTACATGTACGTTCAACGAGGTCCAATTAGTTGGAAAGAATTTGCATTTCAGTTAGTATGAGCTAACAAGACTGTAGGGAGACAATGTGATTCTACTCGCAGGGCAAGAAAGAATGGTGTTTTTCTGTAAGCATTAATTCCCATAACTGATCATTTTAAAATGTTACTGATCTTTACAGTATTTGTTTTTCAAACATCTAGGAGTTCAGTATAAATGTTTATATTAACTGTACATGAAGCAGTGTCCCCGAGACGACTCCTGGGGAAAAAAAAAGATAAAACACTGAGCAGAGATTTATTATTTCTCTTCATTTAGTTTTTGCATATCTATTTAAAGATAAAGAGCAATCGATTATTCTAAAGGAGAGGTCCTTATATTTGATGTTCATTCACCGGATTCATCAAAGTCACGGGGAGAAGATTCAGAAAACTTTGTCGTTTTATACAAATGTACCAATCTTCAATAATAATGATAGATACACACACCATACACAGTTACTGAACTTCTCTCCTAAGTGTCTCCACCCTCAACCAGTTTACTGTCTAGTACCTGTAACTCCCAGAGTTCATTTGGCTGCAGATATTAACAGTTTCTCTAATTTGTAATGACAGCAAACTGGCCTTTGCTCTTCCCACATTCACTATTCATTTCTAGGCTTGGTTAAGTAGATAGCTGGGTTAAAGATCAGTGGTTTTTCATGTGACACATTCTGCTATTCATCTAACAGCTCGTCAGGACAAAACTGTCCCTGTTCTTGCCAAAATAATGAAAATGGTCCTCTACATCGCATGACAATCAGCCCTTGCTTGTGCTGAAACAACTGAGCTTATATAGTTGGGTTGTTTTAAAGACATTTTGGAGCTGCCTATTCCACACTGCCTCCAAAAAAGTACATATTTGACCAAGTATGAAATAATTCTTCTCCTTACAATAATGTGTAAGCAGAGACTGTAACAATCACATTAAATACTTTATCCATGGATAACAATGAAGTTGTGAATTGTGTCCTATCAGGAATATTATCTCATACTTGAAAATTATGCAAAGCCATCTTGATGTTCATATTCAAAGAAGTGGTGAATCACCCGTGGTAATGTCATTCTTTATCAACTCCTTCTCCCTAAGAATTATATAAGGGACTCACTCTGCAACATCTGTTCGACTCTATGAAATGTTAACAGATGTCTAAAATGAAAAAAGAAAAAGGCAGAGGGGGTAATAAAAGAAACCTCCTCTGAACAGATAATCCACCCAAATTTCCACATTCTAAAGAAAAAATATTGACAGCACTGTATTGTCTCTGAAACCTGTCATCCTGACTTTGTAAAACATTTTTCTGTAAGTTTTAATAGGCACCTTCTGATTTTTAGCCAAAATGCATTGGACTGATTATGTATTATCATGTAACAATGAGACCGAATTTCTTTAAGTCCCCTGCCCTGTGTTCCAAATGTTCTTGCTGAATCCTTCTCTATCTTACCTAAACTATTGTGCATTTATGAATCTGTTTTGCACTTTGATTTGGAAGTGTCCACATCTATATTTTACATCTCTTCTTTTGTTTTGGTTTTGGTTGTTTTGGTTTCTTGCTGTTTGTTTGGTTTTTTGTTAGGAAGAATTTTCAGGTTGAACTGAAGCATGGCAAAACCTCAACTGAATTTTTGCTGTAATTAAAAATCATATTTTCGAACACTATTTACTCTAAATTGGTTATTCAGCCTTTTCTTTAGTACGTGATGTGACAGGACACTTATCCTCAAAGACAACTTTTGATCATGAGCCTTTCTGTTATGAGCTGTAGTTCCTAGCAAGCTGTCACACTGCAACTGATCCTAGTCACATCTTTGCCAAACTATGTATCAGCATTCCATACCACAGAGCCCTTATGGAGACTGCTGAAACATGGCACTAGCAAACATAAGGGGAAAACTGTGACCTATTGCTGGCAGATAAAACATCAGAGATTATCGAGATTTTAGTCACGCAGATGCTACATTTTAGCAAGTAAAAGAAACAAAAGAAAAGTGAAATTCAGAAAAAGTAAGCACACTTACAAGAAGACAATTACATCTACATATGTTATTATATCTATATATGTTGTCCTTCAGTATGTAACATGATGTTGGAGTCTACTTGCTGGTTTGACGGGGAAGAACATAAATATGGTGGATATTACAAAAATTAGAGGAAAGCTCTTGTTATCTTAAAGTGATTAGTAACACACAAGTTTGATTTCTTGTTTTTCTTTGGTTGTGCGGTGTTTTGTTTCATTTTGTGGGTTTGTTTGGATAGGGTTTTTTATTTGAACAACCCAATATTGGAAGTTCAGGCCACCTGCAACTCCTTTTTATAGGGAGCTCACACCTATGTTTCTCTACTTTGTAAGGGAGATGTGTGAAATATATTAATTTGTCTGCTCAACAACAGAGGAGTACACACAGGAGAAGGAGAACCATAGCAGAAGGAACCAAAGAATCACAATTCCAGTAGCTACACATAAATAAGTGAAAAACGCAGGTGAAATGGAAGATGCAAAATGTTAGAAAAACAAGTAACTTGATAAAAACAAACATAATGCCAAGTTATAGCAGTTTGCTGAATATACCAATTAAATCTTGGAAGTGATTAGTTGCTGTTTAAAAAGTATTCTCCACATGAGCATGGCTTTTAACTAGTAACAATCACTACATATGTATGGATAAAGCAGTAAATGAAAAAAAAGTCCATGCTTTTCTCAGAAGAATTTTACATGTCCAGCAGAAATTTGGTGCAAACTCCCCAATTTGCAGGCAGGTAAACAGGGCAGCTTGTTCTGCGCATATGGCAGTTTCACATCCATTCTTCATGTCACATCAGTGGTTTTTTCAGTGTCTTTTTCTGACAAGAAACTATCTATTTATTACTTAATTGTTTACAGCAAATGGTAATAGATAAGAATGTTAAGGTATGAGAATCTGGTTCAAAGCAGAGTAGATACAAAAGACTTTGATTTAAACTGTGCATTTAATGAACTTTCCATATAGCCCATCACTGAAATAATAGTGGTATTTAGTAATTCTGTTTTGATTTATTAGGAATTAAGCAGAAAGAGGACACCTGACATGCCATATAATATAGGAAGTTGTTTACCACAAAAATTAATTGTATTTCACCTTTAAAATAAAATATTTCAAAACCAGGTGTATCTGCTGGAACTTAAGTTCAAGATTCAACAGGAATATTACCAAGCTCACAGCAATGGTTAAAAAAAAAAACCCACATCAACCTCATTTATGTAAATCATTGAGAAAAAACAATTCAAACACTTCAGTCTGAAAAACCTCACATTTACATAGGTTTACATCCACAGATTATTGCTATATTATTATACAGGTATACTACTCTATTAAACTATCCTTCAGCTATTGATTATCTGGGTTAAGCAAGGTTTATTGTTTTAATACTAAACTCTGAAAGTTTATTTTCTGAAAAACAACCTCTAACTGTAGAAATTGTCCATTGGATACCAGCTTAGTACAAGACCTTTACAAAGCGATTTATTCTTTGGTAGCTAATTTCATTACTCTCATCCTTTTAGTAAACTGTCTATAACAAGCAAGGCCTTTGGATCCCACAACAGCCTAAAGGGCTTAAGTGTAGGCTAAGTTTATGATCTAATTACTCCATAGTATAATCCATTGTGCCATTTCCTAGTTGCAATTATTTGGTGTCTAAAAAATAAGTCTGTCATAATTAAATAATTAAAATTACCTAAAAAGGAGAGGGGACGGGCTGGTAGTATATAGAACAGCTGAATATTAGATAGCTGAAAAGACACTGCATGCACAAATGCAAGACTGAATTAAGAGCAGCTATTTTTTTCTAATTACTGACTCATTCACAGTACACAGAATTGCCTGAACTGCCCAGTGTCCTACTATCTCTCTGGACAATTAGGAAAAGCTGCATTAGCAAGAACTCAGCATTCTCTGTCTCACTTCTCTCTGGAGAACTGGGGAAATGATGAGCTCCATCACCTGGCCAGCAGCAGCAGCAGCCACAAAGTCACCTCAGGGACTTGGACGAAGAGATTCATCTGCAGCCTTGGCAGCGACTGAAGTATGCCTTACTAACAGACAGTCACACGACCACACACTGGCACAAGGTCCTTTCATTAAGAGCTGTTGTCTAAGTGACCTGTCACAGAGTTTCATAAAGCAGCATTAATACTGTGGGTCAAAATGAGATTGATCTTTGAGCTCCGTGGTCTCCTGTTGACAACAGTGCATTATAAAACCAATACTAAATACTTTATAAACAGGTCTCTCCTCTAGTGTATTAGAGGAACAGAGGATATTTCATGCCCTATAGTTAGATAGCCACATATCCATCAGACAATTAAATAATTTATAAGATACTCAGAAGTGCAATAAGACTCAATAAACTTTTAAATACTTACAAGCTACTATTTTGTTTGAAAACATAACAAAACCAACCAACCAAGCAAAAAACTCTGCTCACCTGAGTACAGAACATCAGTAAAATTCAGGTTTTATATTATCTTTTCACGTGAAATATCCTCATTGCACACACACACAAAAAAATTAAAATCCAGCTCTTCACTCAGTTAAAAAAAAAAAAAGAAGAAAACTTAATTGCTTTAAAAATATTTGACGAGTTTCCTACATTATTACTTTCATTACTTTATATTTCAGCTTCCTCTGCTTGGCATCAGACTGCTTTTTGTCCTTTTGTATACTCTGGCCAACATGGCTGCAAGAACCTTCTCCTCTGCAATGCCTGCCATCTGGAACCACCATGCTGCATTTCTCTCCCTCATTCTCCATCTATTTTCAGACTTCATCTGGAAACAATATGTCTCTGTTCTGATGTCTGGGTCTCTTAACTTCTAGTAAAAAGGGAAAAAAACTTTTAACTTTATTAACTCTGCATAGTGTTTTGGAGATAAATTTTGTGCGAAAGATACTATACAAAACCATTTCTTTATTAAATTACACAACTGCAGGGGCAGAATTTACAATAAAAAGTGATCTAGAAATACTACCTATTCTGTTAAATGTAATATACAAGGCTGTGTGAATTTCTTAAGAAATGGCTTCAATATAGAATGAAAAAATATTCCTAATTTTAGTAATTCATTCATACTTTCAAAAAAACCAGACATGAGTTGGCTCACTTTTCAAAAGTTGTGGAAATCACGTAGTTCTTAAAGGCAAATATACCTGAAAAAGTTTATCACATTTGGAAGAAAGTGAGCATATGTACTTCTCTTTTCCATCCCACAGAAAAGATGTTCTCTGTGCTCCTACCATAGCAGATGAAGAGACAGTAATTGCATATAAACACTGTAAATATATTCCTACAATATTTGCATGCTGGTTATGTCAGCAATGTAGGAGGTTCAGCTCCTATAATTTTAGGACATCATAGGGCAAATAAACTTGTTTCTTCTTTGGTTCACCTGCAAAACCAAATGCTCTGTATCAAGAGTCTGAAATTTTCACACATACTAGTGTCTGAATCTCTCTTAAAATTAAACACATAAACAGAATTTTGATAGAATACAATTATCTATTCTGAACGGATGTCTGTAAATTTGTTCTAAGTAACTTTAAAAACTGAAATTTGTCTTGCTGGGAGTAGTTCCCAAACCACCACAGGCACGGACCTTTGTATAGTACTGCGGAGGCCATGGTTTCACAGACAAGCCACATTAATACTGGATAGCAAGCATCTGGAACCCACAGCTGTGTGTGCTCCAGCCCCAAAGCACCCACAAGTCTATGCCAATTCAAACCCCTATTCCCAACCCACAAATAAACCATGCTGGTTTTCTTTAGGAACTAGACCTGACTTTTAAGCTTTAAGGTTTTCACCATTCACACAATTGAAGAGAGAATAGGAATGTTTGAGGAAAGGGGCAAATATGCTCTAAAGGAAGGTTATGATGGTTCCTGCCTTGGCTTTCTCATCCAGCCTACTTGGGACAAGCTGACCCACAGGGACCTTAAAAGCACCATTTAAAAACGAAACTGGATTTCGTTTTTGCAGTCATTGCAACAGACTTACAAGGCTGGCACCAAAGAAGTATCTACAAGTCATGGAAATGCCAAGGATTTGAGGGGTGGGGTTTGGGGTGGGGGTGGGATTAAAGGATGGGAGAAATGGGGAGTGCAGTGTTTTCCAGACAATAGCATTGGTCCTTAAATTCTCCTTTGTACAACACTCCTCTTCTGTTTAGCCTGCACCTAAAGGGCACAAAGGCAGCTCTAACCTGCATTTCACAATAAAACTCTGTGCCACACTTCAATAGCGTTTGAAACTTTACTACATGTACAATAGACAAGAAAAAATATGTCTCTCTCCTTACTAAAATACCTTATATTGTCCTCTGCAGGACAAATCTCAGGCATTTCTGAAACCAAACAAGGAAAGATAGATACTTTCGAGTTACTTTCGTCTGAATTTTTGTAAGATTTCCCATTGTCTGCTAACGGGTCCTAAACCAAAAGGCCTATGCTTGTTCATATTTTTCTTCCCCTGAAATGTGGTTGTTTCATCCTTTTACTTGTGCTGTATACCAAACAGAAGCTTCATCTTTTGGATATACACATTTTATTACCTGGGTTTAAATTACTTTGCTTACTACTTTTAATCTGAAAACCGGGCTTGCATGTTCCTGTGAGATACATAAATGTCCCTTCAAAAACTCACCAATTTTGCAAGAGAGCCTCTTCTACTTTATGCCAAAATACATCTTGGAAACACCAGCAAGGTTCAATCATAGCAAAGAGTGATAGTTCCCAAAAAAAGATGGTTACTTGGAAAATGTAAAGGAAGGACACTAACATCAACAGATTTATCCCAGAGCTGGTGGATGTGAAGTGAAGGAAGTTCACCCAGAGCTGGCATTCATCCTCAGTCATGTTAATTCTCTAAGGACGAGGAATACTCAGGGAAAGGAAACGGCTGAGTATAAGTGATAATTACCAAGCTCCCTCAGGATGCCAGCAGTTAGATGCCAGTGTTCTCCCTCCTTTTCCAAAATTTAATGCCACTCTTTTGATTTCCATCTAGAAAAGCAGTATTGAGCAAGAAAATGGGTAACCTATTAGAAACACTAGTGTAGGTTTTATTGGCTGGTTGTATACTAAAAAGAGAACTAGAGAGACAGTCATTAGAGCACAGGATAGTTATGGTACTATAACTATCATCAGCTGTCTTTCATCCAACTCACTTCCAGGACACCTGCGAACATGTCAGAAGCCAATCATGAAAAACCCAAACCAAATCCAACATTCAAACCAAAACCCAATCCAAAACTCAACATAGATTCATTTTAGGAAAAGGAAGCATTTTTGCAGGTGGGATGATAATTATTTTGTAGTCTTAGAGAGAGTCTTGGATCCACACAAAGTATAATCTTAAGCAAAACTGCACAAAAGGAAGGTATGTCCTGTTCTGCTTAAAAGATGAAATTTGTCTTAGGAGCAAATTTGGATGGAGATGGAAAAACTGCCTTTTCTCTCTGTTCTGGAGAGCTGATCCTCTAGGTTTGAGCCTTCCAAAGTAGAAAAATCTCGGTGAGTTTTAAATCAAAGAGACTGAAAGAGTAAAGCAATGTAGAAATTTGAACAATGAAAACTTTACCCATATTTTTACTCCCTTCTCACATACAAGATTAATACAACAAGACTTGAGAAAAAAAAATATGCTAAGCCAAGCAAAATCAGACCACAAGCAGGTTTATTTGCTTTGCAGGTCACTTTTCAAAAGGAATACATGATAAGCATTAATGTAAACACATGGAACACACAGAGTGTCATACGCTTCACTTAAAGGAAGAAATGCACAAAAGCAATTGATGTAAAAAGAATACCTTGAAAGCACAGAAAAAAATCAGCTGTTTCCTGTCAAATAAAGCAAAGTCCTTAAAATAATCAATTTATCAACTTTAAAAATTATTTAAGAAATTAACCTTGAACTCTCAGCTCCCATATTACTGGGAATGCTCCTGCAATTACACTACAGAAGTAATCTCATCCCTATACGGGAATCAGGAACTGATTTCTAAATATTTCTCAATCAGTGACGTACCATTATTTTTATACTGAATTTCTTTTTTGTGACTGTATTTAAATTATCTTTTTGCTTATGCTTTTTTATAATGTATTCACGATTTCAGAAATAGTAATAACATCTTCAGCTACTCATTTAGGAATGTTATACTTCCCATTCTTTCTTTCTTTTGAAACCTGTCATGACAATTTTACTTTCAAAAAAATAAAAAGCAATCTTTCAGTATCCCAACACGTTTTATCAAATTCATTCAAAGTTTATTTCTGATCTTTGATAAACAAGAAAACATTTATCTGGCAAGCTGGAATCCTATAATTGTACACAAATGATCAGCAGCTGATTTTCACAAGATATGAAGCAATGTATGATTTTTTTTTAGTTCAGAACTGAACTCAAAAAATAAAACTCTTTAGGAAGCTGAGATATTTTGAATTTTCACTTGTAGACAGTTTCTCTCATGGTGACTTACACAATAACAGAGATGGCTTCATTGCTGTTAGCTACATCCTACATGTATTAAAGTGAAGTTTAAGAGACTTAAAACCAGGCTGATCCCATCTCCCTGCTCCAGCTGTGCTGAGTGCTGTACCAGCAAAAGGAAAGGAGAATTCCTGTCTAGAAAGGTTTATAGCCTGAATAATCAAAAGAGACAACAGATAGAAGAAAGGAATTATCTCATCCTGATTTTTACTATTGGGAAACTGATACATAGAGCTGGAATTTTAAAAAGTGCTTCACACCCAGAGTTCACAACAGATTTTCAAAGAGCCAAGAATAGCGGGTATCAGAATACAAACTGAAAAGAGTTACTGGCATAAAGCTTCACCAGAACTTTAAATGAAATAAATGTAGTTTATAGTTAAGCTGAAAATGAAACAATACTCTTCTGAAAATATTGTTAACATTCTACAAAATATTGTAAACTCACTGATGCTCTTGCTCTCTTCCTTCTTTACTTTACCCCCACCCCAAGCATACAGACATTTTTCTGTCACCTCAAATACTAATTTCACTCAGTGTCTCTTATGATTAACTAAATTCAAGACATACACACCAGAGACAGCAATTAGAAGTACACTGAAACTCCTCCCAGGTTTTCCTCCTAATCCTGAATACAACTTGATCACTGCAGGTCAGGTGCATGACTTGATATTGATGCCTTAGAGGACCAAGTCAATGACTCTACAGTTTTACTGCTGTTTGTTCCACACAGCAGCATCAACATTCACTAAACGTGTAGTAGACTGCTAAGTAAATAAAACAGGTGGATGAAAAGTTATAAGCAACAATATAAACTGAAAATTGCAGTTCATTCATATAGATGCCCACTTCTAAAAACAATTTTGAAGAACATTTCATTAGAATCTGAAATGCATGTTTCTAGTGAATTTCAATATACATTTGATTTACAAATTCCAGTAAAAGTGTGCCACAGCTGGCAGGATAAGTTACTGTAATAAATCACTATTAAATAACTGTAAATCTTTAGAATGGCATAATTTCTAATAAAAAAATATGCATGCAAAACTGAATATTTGTGGAGAAGCATTCTTCATGTAGAGGAAAGCAAATTACAGAACTTACCATCCTGGTAGTACAGGATAATTCAATGAGTAAATGCTGGAATAAAATTCACATAAATATTGCCTAATCTATTGCAATTTCATGCTAACAACTGCATCTGAACAAATTGCATGGTAAAGGGTGATGGTAAACGTACTACATTTGAGAGCTTTTTTATGTTAAACATTCACATTTCTGGTAGAAAACTCTGGCTCTTGCAATATATCATCAAAGCAGAAAATGTACTTTCCAAATACCATGTAAATGTTGCTAACTGTTCCTCTGCACTTCAGAAATACCTTCTACATTGGAGTTTGGTTTGGTTGTGGTTTTTTGTTTGTTTGGGTTGTTTGTTTTTTTTTTTTTTTTGGGTGGGGGCGGGAAGTAGGCTTGGTTTCTTAGGGATTTTTGGGGGTTCTTTTTTGTTTTTTTTTTTTTGTTTGGGAGGTTCTGGTAGGGTTTTGGCAGAGGTGGGAGGAGGAGGAAGGTTGGGAGCTTTTCAGAGAAAAAAACCAACCCAACAACAAAAGACACCAGCAAACCCATCCCAAAACATGTTACCAAAAAGCCCCTAATACTTTCACTTTAACCTGTGCTGCCTCTGATGTGCAGCAGATGGACATTTACAGTAATCCATTGCTGCAGAAATCAGCTGAAGAGCTATTTGCTGTTCCAAAACTTCCCATGCCTTATTTAGGCCTTACAAGACTTCATTTGTCAAAGCACAGACACAGTGATGATGTCGCGCCGAATGGCACATTTCTGGAGTCAGGATGAGCTGCAGCACTGCGACAGGCCCAGGAGGACCTTGCTCCAGAGTGTGATTGCTTCCACTGCGTCTTGGGATGGGTAAATTATTAACTGACACTTTCACTACTGAGGAACTAAGATAAACCCATTAAAACTGTTAGCCTACAGAAAGCTTCACACTCCTGGTTTGTTAAATCTTTGTCAAAGTCATCATTTGGTCAAGCTTTTTAAATATACATATGCATCTATATAAAATCTATTTATAAAACTTTCAATTATGAACGTTTTCTCTACCTTTCCTTGTCTCATTTTTTTTGGCTCAATGAAGTGAACCATGCAGTTAGAGGAAGGCTGCTAAGGACTGAATTGTAGAAGAGAAGCAACAAAAGCTTATCAAAGATAGCAATATAATAAGCACTGTAATTCACCTTAATAACTGAACTTACAAAATTCAGTACAGGTGGTGATGGCTGCCAGAAAATTTACCTCAGACATAAAAATCTATTCATTGAGAAAAAAGATCAATAAAATTGTTTTCTCTTAGTATTTTTAAGTTTCCCCTATGAGGAGACAAGCAGATTTTTGCTAAGGCAAAAAATGGTCTGCTGACCACACAAACACTTCCTATCTTTATAAGCATTAAAGACAATAATGATTTTACAATCTGAATTAGCTAATTCTTAGACAAACTATTACAGTTACTTCACTGTCAATTGTAATCTGGTTCAGATTTTACTTTAATCCAAGTAGAAAAAGAACTAAGATTTTGTACGCTGATTTGTGTTCCTACACATCATTTATTAGCATAAAATTAATTGAACCCCAATACTTACTGTACATTCAGTATACTACTGCCCTACTATCTCAGGAAAAAAGAAAAAAAAAACCAGAATCGATGAATCATATAGGAAGCAAAACTGTTTAACTAGCAAATTTCTTCTTCATTCACAAAGTTGCCACGGGCACTCCCTCTTATGTGAGCACGGAAGAAAAGCCACAGAATAACTCCAAATCCAACCACACTTGCCATAACATGATCATGAAACTGCACGCAATTAAAATGGTTTGTAGACAGTAAGAACACGCCTGAACATTATGGGTATGCAAGGAAGCTACAGAAAAATATTTCAGTGAGGTACCTTTTCTAGTAGATTAGAAACCAAGAAATAAACATTTTCATATTCTAATCCAGGCCAATTTAATAGCATATCATGCAATCACTTCATAGAGAAAAATACACAGTCTCTCCTACAGGGATTCAGTTTTGGGGAGCCTAATTGAACACTCGTAGGTACTGATTTGCTGTTCCAGCTGACTTCTGTCGCAGCGGTGAATGGTTAGGATAATCAGAGCTTGACAGGTCCTAAATCAGGAAACCAAATTTACAAGTCACTTCTGAGGATGTGTCTTTAAGCTGTATATAAAGTCAGAATTATGCTTTAGCTAACACAGATACATATTTACACCTAAAAATTACTTACATGAAAATTATTTGTGCAAGGGACAAATATTACTTTACGAACAATTTAATAATTATTTGAATCAGTATTTTACCCTAGAGAAAGCACAGATAGTTTGCCACACCAAATTTAAAAAAAAATTCAACAGAATTACTCCAGTATCTGCCCAACCCGTGTGTCTGTGAGTACATCTGTCTGTGCATACATGTATCAAAATATGTGTGTTTGCACATGCACCCGCACAGCATTATTGACTGTTAACAGACACTCATACGCAAGTTAAAATTTCTCTTTTCTAGCCAAAAGGGAGTGCCTTTGAGTGCCTTTTTTTATTATTATTTTTTTATTAACTGGAATTCACCCTGAAGCTCAGAAGGAATTTTGAGGGGGCAGGACAAGGGTTTGTACTCTTTGTTTCATCCGCGCTACTCTATATACTTTCTGATAACTTGAGATGGGTAACCAAATTACAGACTTTCAGGGATTCTGATGATCACAAAAATCACAAAAGTGTAGTCTTCAGTATGACATTATATCCTCACATACTTTCCTAATGCTCATACACACGCAAACAGTGTGTATCAGTGCAAAATAATCTGATCGCAATCTCATCTGTGTACCTCATGCCCTAGGTACATATTCTGTATGAACAACAGAAGTACTCATCTACTTCTCTATCCTCCTTTCAGCTTTCTAGTTTGTATTCAGATGCATAGTCTGTAGTCCCAAAACTATTTTATCCAAAACTTTCTAACCATAGTGCTTATTTACATCTCCACAGACATGCAGTGTTCATGACAGCCACTACTGCTGCATTTTCTTTGAAAAGGTCCTCTGCCTGCAGTAGCAGCATTGAGAGATGCTGCTCCACTAACCTACAGGTCAAGACATACAATGCCCTTTGCTTGTGAATTCCTAATTGTTGATTTTAACAAATCATGAGTGTCATATCAAGATTTATTACATTACTTATATTGTCACAGGAAAACATTAGGGAACAAAATCTAACAATTTCTTTGAAGTTTCACTATGAAGTCCCTTATTCAGAATTCACCTGGTACATTGCTCCATGCAGAACATACCCCACACATGATCACACCTAACAACAAAGGGGCAGCATAAAGACTCAAGAGCATGTGCATGAAAGCAAGAACACTGCAGTTACATCTTTTTGAGGAAAATCCCAACTGTCAGTATTTTACTATGACAAGTCACAGCAGGAAAGACCCTGAAAAAGTATTTCCTCAGAGAAGTGATGCAGTTTTACGAAGGAGCTGGTAAAATGTTCTGACTCCTGAGGCTTTTGTTCTGTGTGCAATAAGGTAGCACAGCTGCCAACAATTAAGAGGCCAAAACGTGAGGAGAGACAGACTCATTCTTTTAAAACACAGAAAAAGAGAAATTGTCAGAAAAGGCTATGTCCTTCATTAGACCAGTTGACATGGAAGAAGGGGACATAATTTATGTTCGCAAGGCATTCAGGCTTCTCAAGGGCCATGAATACTCCTAAGACAGTAAGCATTAGAAGCTCACAAAGATCAGCAAGAGACAAAGTTAGGAGGAAGGAGCTATGTAAGGAATGTGAGTCAGTAACACATGAGAACTTATTTCTCTGAATGAAAATAAGCATCTATTTGAAGTAGACAACATGGAGTACTTGTTTCCATTCCATGTGTGCAAACCATGTGTTACAGACAGTTTCACTGGTGTCAGACAGCAAAACTCCTCAGAAGGCTGACCTGAACACCCACAATTGCAAATGCATCACTGAACAATCACAATAACTTACAGATATGAAATGGAAGCATGAGAGGCAGTGCTGGTTTACTAGAAGTAAAATTAACATGTTGAGAGAAAATTGCAATGTACTGTCTCGGCAACAAGAGAGCTGGCTGCAAAACAAATGGAGAAGTAACTTCCTGCTAGATTTGTACTTATACCCTTCATAGCTTAAAGTTTTTTATTATGAAAATTCTAGGGACTTTTTTGCAAGTATTTTGACAAAGGAATGCAAGAGAATGACAAGAAAGACAAGAAAAGGTAACAGGAACCTAACGTGGAGTATTTTTTTTAGTATTCTCTGTGTTACAGAGTATGTGATTTTCATTAAAATATGACTCTGTGTTGCTCCACAATAACAGTTATAACTCAGTCTTTTCCCGCCTACACAAAGTAATTTTGTTTAGAGACCTTCTTTTCTTTTGGCCTTAGCCCATCAGAGGGGTGTGTGATACAGTTGCTGCCAGTAATTGCTTCCATACAATACAAATGTTTGAAAACATTTTGCATATTTGTTATGATTATGTATGACATTTATATCATATTTAAAACTCCAATGGGCTTGCAGATTTTTTTTTTTCTTATAGAAAACAAAGACACAGCACAGAATGTTCCCCTAATTCATCTAAGACAATTTAGTCAATTTTATTTTCAGTTAATACACTATGAACTCTTAGCCTCTAAACATTTGTTTTTTCCATTGAAAACAGAACTATGTACATTGAGGGTAAAGCTGTGGGAGCTACATGCACAAGTGTGGATGTACATTCACAAAGCACATGAAAATGGACAGTTGGGCAAATGGCTGTGTTTTTTGCCTAAGTGCTGACAGAAATAACATTCCCTATTAAAAAAAAAGTGCAAAAAAACCCATATCCCCATGTATATGCATTGCTATTCAATCCATTACTTTGCAGGTGTAAGATTATTCAGATATACTTTTTTTTTTGTTATAAGGAAAATTTTAACACATTTGAACATTTTCTTTTATAGTTGCAGTGCTGTATCTGTCTCAAATCCTCCATATACCTAATGATTTATTATTTTACCTGAAACACATTTCTATTAGGTTTGTTTAGCAACTGCCAGTTTTAAACTGTGACCTTGGAAAACACACTGCTGTCTAATAACGTCTCACATTTCCTTCAACTGAAATAAGAGGAAATTAATTAAAGTACATAGATCATACAGCAGTTTGTGAGATTCCTAAACTTTTTTTGGAATCCAAATTTAGCTAACTGCCAATGCTCCAGTAGAGGGTTGCCACTCCCCCCTACTTACCTGCCTGCCTTGGAGATGCCACCACTGGTGCCTCAAAGGCCAATTGCAGGCATGCAGAGAAAACATATCCCATCTGAAGTAATACTGATCTGTCAGTACAGGTGAAGCAAAGACACCCATAACACGTTATAACAAGTACACAGTTTTCTAGCAAGGTTGTATCTGAGCAGTTGACAGTCAAGACCAAAGAGTCTACCTTCTTGCTTCAGAAACTCAACTGTACCAAACACACGAACGCAACATTCATCAAGCTTGCAGTATTTAAGTGCTTACCAGGAGACAGATGATGAACAGTAGCAATGGAAAACTCTTAAAGTTGTTCCAACACACTGAGAAAAGTAATTTTTCCACTACATTCTAGGTGAGACTCGGAAAAGAGATGGCAGAAAGGTCATGGAAACAAATGGTTTCCTACAGCTGTGGGAAAATCACAGATACAGATCTATAGCAGCAAAGTTAGTTATAAGAACAGTCTCAGATTCTTTATTCCCTGACCTTCTCCCTCTCTCTCTTTCCCTGTCCTCTTCTGCCCTACTCCCACTGTTCCCTACTCATTCACTTTAACAGAGAAAGTCTCAAGTCCTGAGCACTAAACACAAAATCCTCCTGGCTGCTTTCCTTTGCTTTATCAATGCTAGTATTTAGGCATAACCGGCTGCCTGCTCTGACAGAACGCACTGACATGGGTCATGGCAGATCATCATGCTGTTACCACGATCCCCGCTACCTTTCCAAATAATAAATATTTCTGTCATACATACATACTAACTTAATCCCAAATCTGTTCTGGCCACACATATTTTAACCCTCTTTTAACTCTGAAAGCTTCATCAGCCACTCTTGAAAGACAGAGCAAAACACATGCTTTTGCCATGAAACATTGTCTCTGTTAGATTCTTCAGTTTCTTGAATCTGGTTTAAGATACAGAAGACAATTTTCAATTTACAGTACACTTCTACTCTAATTTTGTAAACATTTGTGCTCTGCTTCACAACTTGCAGATTTATTACAGCTATGTCATACACACTTCTGTCACTATGGGGCCTCATTTCCAGTATACTAAAAATTACTCTGGCCTTCAAAACCACCTCTCTGCAAAGGCTAAGGACTTTCTCATAAATAAAGATATTTCTATGTAATGCTGAGTTATTATAAGACATTCTGATGTTAAATTACCATAAAGAAACTCCACTTAAAATACACTGAACAAACAGCATCACACCACTTACATTTCAAAGGACTGTCACTTTTTATAGCAAGGTTTCATTGAGCTTATAGCTGTACCATTCCACTCAATGGGATTCAACCATCCTAATTCTCTGGGAACACATGCATTATCACCTAACAGATGGTTGTGCAGTGTGGCTTTCCAAAGGAATTATCACTTCCCTTTCTTCTTTGCTCTAGACAGAGTCAGAGGGGAAAAAAAAAAAATCAGAAGTTGCAGATTCCTAGTGGAGAAGATGAGTCCTTGACTCCCAATCTTAACAGCAGATTCTTCCAGTAGGGAGTCAAAAGGACCTCTTTACTCTACTTACATTCACTTTTTTATCAGAATTGAGTATATGTATTTCAAAAGGAATCAGTACATTTAATAGTTAAAAATACCAACTCTGGATTGTGATTGGCTGAGCTATCTCCTGGGCTGCAGAAAGGGACAGTGCTTTTGATGCAGCTTAATGTGCATAGCTGCAAGCTTCCACCTAAAACATGCTCCTGTTGAACACAACCTGTCAGCAGATGATGCAGCAGAGCAGTGCCTGCCCTCACAAGTACTGAAAGTGAATGAATGAACAATGTTACCTGGCATCACCAATCCACATGGACAAATACTGAACTTAACTGACTATTTAGGTTGTCAAAGGCAAGTGATTATTTTGGTGTTCTTCGCTTCCTATTGATTAGACCAATTGGTGTCAATTACATCTGAAGTTCTAAGGTTCCAGTCACACCCACATATATTGTATATATAAGTGATTGTTTCTTCTGTCTAGTAGATAATTTCTTTATATGACTGAAAACCATCTGCTTAAACCATCATTTTTTGTTTACAGAACTTCAAAGGATTTCATCTCACAGGAAAAAAATTAAGAAACTAAGCACAATCTAGAGGAAAACACAAAAGAGATATTCAGAGTTGAAGAGGCCCAGATTTTCTGTTTAACATATTTAATGATGCTGAGCAACAAAATCTCAGCAAACCAAGGTGAGAATACAGCCTGAAGAGTCCTAATATCTTGTCTCAATAGGGGATATTTTTAACTAATTCTGTACTGTTTTGTATTAAATAATAGAAAGAGATGTAAACAATTTTATATTTCACTCCCTGTGGCAAATTTCTTCAGTTTAATATTTTCCATCAGAAATTTGACATTCTTTTAATGTAGAGTTTTTTCTTGAGCAATGTATTGCATTTAACTCTGTAACTATCAATCAACATTCCCTTCAGTTGAGGGTAATTTCTTTCAACTTTTCATAAACTTCCCCTTGGAGCACAGAGGGCTCTTGCACCTGCTGAAGAGCTTAAGTTTATTTCAAAAACCAGAAGTGTCTTCTAATCTTACTTACAGATGGGGCCATCCCCAAGTTTTTTAAGACACAACATGATTTAATTTAGACAACTTTAAAGACATGTCTGACACCACACCATCTGAAGATGAGAGGATGGGAAGAGCACGTTAAAAAAGAATAGTGTGAGACCCTTTACAACTACGTTACAGCAGTAACGTAGTACCAGCTCGGGGCAGAACCTCTAAAATACACATAATGTAAAGGTACAACAATGTCTTTTTATATATGGGCACATACAAACTAAATATAATACAGGAAAATCTTCACTGTGTCTCCAAAACAGAGAAGCAAAGGGGAAAATTGGGAAAGGATGCCCATCTTACTCTGATTTTTCCAGCATAATTTAACAGATCTCCTGGTGTTAGTGCTGCACCAGTCCATACTGTGTCAAATAAGGAATTTTTTAAAGAGTAACTACTTAGTTGATTGCTCCAGTGGGCAATCATTAACCCATTGCCATTCTTTATGCAAACATTTTCACAATGTCTTGACTACCACTGACGATAGTGAATGGAAGGAAACCAAGGTGCTGGAAAAAGAAAATGTGAAAAGATTTGAGAAAATGCCAATATAGAACTCTTGAATAATACTCTAAAAGTTTGCTCCCAGCCTAGACAGCTAAACCCCTGGCTTCTCTGAATCAGGCTGCAAGGCAGCATATGTAAAGCAGACGTTCACACTGATGTTCTGATGATTGTTGTAATACAAGTAGTGCCTAAGTCAAGCATCCTAAATCAAAGATGTGAGCAGTACAAGTCACTGCACGAACACTAAATGTTATCAAAGACCTCACAGCTTAGGACCAGATGGAAATCAAGCGGGGAAAAGGGAAAGAGAAGGGTAAGGAAAGGAAAAGGGAGAGCATGAAGCAGGAGAGAAAGGGTATAAGGGGATGAGAGAAATTAGGAAGGGGTGTGTAGGAGAAGAAAAAGTGGGATGAAAAAAAGGGTAACAGTAGCAGTATACTGCATGGGTCAATACTGTGTCCAACCCTATTTAATGTTTTAATTAATCATCTAGGTGAGGGGGCAGAAGGTACCCTCAGCAAACTGCAGATTACACAAAACTGGAATGAGCAGCTGATATGCCAGAGGGTTGTGCTGCCATCCAGCACAAACTCAACAAGCCGGAGAAAAGGGCCGACAGGGACCTCACAAAGTTCAAAAGGGGGGAAATACAAATCCTGCACTTTGGGAGGAACTACCACCTACAACAGTGTATGTTAGGGAATAACTACTTGGGAACAGCTTTGCAGAAAATGATCTGCAGGGTCGTGGTGGAAACCAAATGAACCGCTGGTCAGAAACGTGCTTTGCAGCAAAGAAGGGTTATGGTGTGCTGCGTTAGATAAAGCACTGTCAGCAGACGGGGAATATCTTCCCTCAACTCAGCTCTGTTGAATCCAGGGGCCAGGTCAGAGCTTCCCGGTACGAGATGGAAATGTATGGACCACCAAAACAGTTAAGGGACTGGAATATCTCTGCTATGAGGAAGGGCTGAAAGAAGTGGGAATGCTCAGCCTAGAGTAGAAAAGGATCAGAAGAGATCTCAAGAATTCATCTGAATAGCTGATATGAATGCAGATGGAGCTTGACTCTTTTCACTGGTGCCCACCTACAGGACCAGAGGTGATGGGCACAAACTGAAACATGTGATGTTACTTCTGAACATCAGGAATCACTCTATTGCCTGTTGAAGTGACTGAGCACTGGCACAGGTTGTCAGGGAGGCTGCAGTGTTATCTGAAGGGATGAAGCTGTTGAAAAGCCATCTGGATATGTTCCTGGCTAAATGGCTGTATGGGTGCCTTGGACCAGATCACTTCCAGAGATTCATTCCTTCTAAACTCAAGCAGTCTGTAATTTTGTAATTCTGTGAAGTGGAGAGCAGAAAAAGAGAGGAGGAGGAAAGATAAGAAAGAGAGGAAGGAGGGGTGATAAGAAAGGAAAGAAAGGAAGACAGGAAATAGAAGGAGTAGAGAGAAGTAGAATGGTGGTAATGTGAGAAAAGCTATACCTGCATAATCACCAATAGCTATTACTTCCCACCTTCTCTGTCATTATCAGTTGTCAATTCCACTTAGTAAGCACAGCAGAGGTGAATTTTATACATGGATTAAAAGCCAACACAGCTGCCTTTTCTGATATTGAAAACAACACAATCTAAACCAGCAGCAATAAACAAATTAAAATATCATTTTGCTATATCAGGTGCAAAGAGCCTTCTGCCTTCTTGTGACTTGTATGAAAGCAACAACTGCATAATAAAACACTGATGTTAAATTAACTTTTAAAAAGAGTGCTAGCATGCTGCGAAGGAAAGGCACACACTTTATGTAATCTGACAGACTGTCAGCCCATGCTGAAAGGTGCTTGGCCAGCTGCCTGGAGCTGACAATATAGGGGACACTGTAGTGGATGTCCATTGCAGGCTGCTTTCAGGAAAAACAAGTAGATGAAGACTTCAACAAATGGCTAGAAAGAGCATCACAGTCATAAGGTCCTCATGCAAAAGAAATTTCACAAATAAGTACTGGAGGAACAAAATAGCAGTTCAGGAGTTTTCTCGGGAGCACTGATGAAAACTTTCTGACACAAGTGATAGAGGCGCCAACAAAGATAGGTGCTGTGCTGGACCTCATGGTCACACAGAAACAAAGGTTACACCACCAGGAGATGTGAAGGTTGCAGGCATCCTTGTCTGCAGTGACCATGATGTTCAGGATACTGGTGATGCAAGTCTGAGGAGGCAGGTTGGGCAAAATGGCTTCCAGAGGTCCCTGCCAACCTCAACTATTCCATGATTTTATAATTCCATCTTGCTGCCTCCAAATACCCACAGAGAATGTTGCAGGGACTTTTTATCTATGTACATCTGGTTTGCCCTCTGTATGAATGACTTGATTTGAGTAACACAGCTTTGGGACAAGTAATACAGTACATTTAAAAACCAAATACTTAACTACATATATCACAGAACACAGCATTTGTCAGTTTACTAGCACAGACTGCTAAGAGTACCTCAAGGTAGTTCTCCCCTCACATTTTCTCAAAGGAATATTGGACTAAATATAACGTTAAAGTTTGAGCAGTTCAAGTACCTGTTTCAGAATTCCCCTGGTTGTTTTAGCAGGCACCTATTACTATAGACAGTCAATGTCTGCAGGAAAAAATGTGTGCATTCTCAACAAAGAAACCCTGGAAGCTGGCTAGCAAACATGGAAGTAAAAGAAACGAGTCTTGCCCGAGTCCCACTACACCAAACACAATGCTGGCTTCTTGGAGATCACCTTTCCCATACAATGAAAGACCAAAGAAACCTACACAGGGGAAAAGAAAGAAGAAAAAGATTCCATGTCCTTCCAACTCATAGATAGAGTGCTACCAATCTGCTAATACACAGAGAGTAATTTTTATGGCATTTAATTTCCACTGCAATGATTTAACAATATAGATGGCCAAACAGAGGAGTCATGGAAATTACTCAGTAAGTGAGATGATGACAAACACCTGGTTAAACAGAACTCAGTGGTATTACTATTGCTGAGGAACAAGCTCTGGAGACATGAGGGGACTACTTCCCTTTTCATCTATGATGATCATTCTTCAAAGGATACCAGTCTTCTAGTCCAGGACATCTAAGAGTGCACAAAACATCTCCCATGCATGTTGGCTCATCTTTTTTTTTTCTTTCCTGCAGCACTACACAATGAAGAAAACGCAGAGGAGCTCAAACAACATTGTACTGCTACAGAATCGTAACTTACATGGTAGAAAAAATCACTCAGCCAGAGAGGAGGTTACAGGCAGGGAAGCCACCTTTTCTGTATGAATTAGGTGGAGTTTGAGCCTGTGGTCTTTGGAATGACAAAACTCTGTAGTTTGTGCCATTCCTTATGTACGAGAGCCTCTGATGAATACTAAATTAGGCAAAATAAGAAGTGAAATCTACTTACATATAAGCAGATCGGGAAAAGTGGGAAGAGAAATGGGGGAGGACTATGAAGCTTATTGTCAGTAACACCACTACAACACTAAGGCATTTTAGGCCCTTCACAAACTAAAAGAACAGTAGTACAAGCACGGCCTTTTGTGGAAATGCAGCTGAATTTCTGCATCCACTATATCCATGTAAGAAAATGCGCAACATATAATAATGCTTAACAAAAAAAAAAAAATACCATGTATTCAGCAAATTAAGTTTGCTTTTTGTTGTTCAATGAACTTTTTTTATGTGTAGAAGGCATGCACAAGCCAAATTTTGCTTTATGAAGCAAAGCTTCATGAAAAGTGAAAACAACGGTTACAAATTTTTGAGGGCCTATAAAACATACTCTGACAACCTTGTTTTTCAATATAGACTAGTAAAAGTATTACAATTTTCTTACCTTGAAACAAAAAATTACTTGCAACCATAAATAGACCATATCTATATTTTTGCCAAAAGAAATAATTCTAAATTTCTTTAACATAGTAAAATTTAGCTATGTGTTAACCAATGTATATGCCCGTGAAAGAAAGAAAGAAAGAAACAAACTTAAAAGCAATATAATACCCCTCGAAAAGAATAATAATCACACCACTAAAAAGCAAACAAGCAGGACAGTAAAGCTTAGGGGAACTGGAGTGTTTTCTGCAGCATCAAATAAAAAGTTAAAACTGCCTATCTGTGCTAGGCAAGAAAAAATGAAAAGAACCCCTGAAGCATTATCTATCAAGCATAAGTGAATAATGAAATAACGAATATGTCTATACCCTTGGTCCTTAATCTTACAGCAAATTATAGTATTCAAATATAGTATTTTACACATGCAGTCTGATAACACTTTCTATCTTTCTTGGAGATTTTGTGAACAACATGATATGAAACACAATGTATTTAATGAAAGGTTTCTAAGCTGATTTCCCTACAGGTTATTTTCTTTCTTTTCTCTGGAACCCATACGAAGGATATACAGCAGGGACCAGGAGCGTATATAAAAATAAACTACCAAGCAGCATCAGAGCCGATACCCCATTCCTACAGGGGCAAGTGAATTATTAGATCTGTGTCATGAATTTTTTTTTTTTTTAATATGCCATTGTTCCCACTTGAGCACATTAAATTTTCCATATCCACTTTTAAACCAATATTACCTTTTTTTCCCCCCATGGTCATAATGTTCAAAGTATACATTATGCCAATCCAACACCTTAAGTCACACACCAGTTATATGTAAAGTAGGATAAACTATAACCTTTTGATTTTCCTCCTTATGAACTTAGAGCCTAAAGGAAAGAAGCAAAACAAACCATGGTACCTCACGGGGGAAAAAGTTTGCTAATATTCATTTTATAAGTGGTCATGAACAACATTTTATCTGATTTTGTATATTCACAAAAGTATATTACAACTGTATGTATATATATTTTTTGTGTTATAACCATTTTAACATATATAAGCCTTTCAAATCAAAGGTAAAAGCATTTTTGGTTTTGAAGATGTGATTGCCAATTATTTTTGCACTAGTGCACATAAACAGGAAGGACAGATTCTTAGGTATGAGTTATATATTCCTGTACAAAATAATTGTATATTCTATGAAGAGTGATTCTTTTTCTAGAGAAATATACAGCAACACAAGGGAAATCTTGTACCAGCAGCATAACTGAAGTGGCAAGACACAATATTAGAAAAACAGCTACTTTCATTACTGTGATGCTGTGTGTCAGAATGTCTCTCCTTAATGAACCTGTTTGCAATAAGACTCCGGGTGCAAAGAGGCTATTTAGAGAGCCTATTGTGTCTGTAGTGAGTCTTTCAAATATCTTCCTACCATTAGACATGCCGCATTGACCAATTCTGTCCTGATTGCTGTTCTTTTTAGTATCAAGGGACATTCTTGCCCAGACAGACCGATGGATCAGAAACTGCACTTCATAAAATGTTTACACTGTACACACATTCACACAGTGATACAAGCAACAGAGTCCCAGATCACACAGCATGTTGAATGTGCCAGTGTCATCTCTAGGCTTATGACTTTCCAATACCTACAAAAGGATTTGGGTTAAACTGCTTCTGCTGCTTGCCTGTCATTCTAACAAAAGTCATGTTTTTTTCACTCGTTCAGCATGTAACCAAGTCCATGGCTCGCATGGGAGCATTTCAGGCAAATGTTCCCTGTGTCACAAAGCCTTTTTGCTCAGTTGAGACCACCGCTTAATTGCTGACAGTAGAAAACGACCACACATGTGATGTCATCAGAAAGCAAAAAACTTTGCTGTGAATAAACAAAACAAAAGCAAGTCTTCCTAAAACATTATGAATTACTACTCTCAGTGACAGCAGCAAAGAACAAGGGACTTTTCTCAACAGTAATTACAGAAATACTTTGTTACTGTCTACAGCCCTCTAAATTAGTCCCTTTGTAAGAGATTTTGTGAGGGTAGTTTGATGAAGTCTCAGAGTTCCTATCTATCAAGTCAATGGTTTACTTATTAGCCACTAATTAATGTGCTTTATTCTCACCTTTCATGAACCTCATGTCAAACAGACTATAAGCAAGAAGCCTTTTTACATTTTAACTTT
This sequence comes from Zonotrichia albicollis, assembly GCF_047830755.1. Lineage (NCBI taxonomy): Eukaryota > Metazoa > Chordata > Aves > Passeriformes > Passerellidae > Zonotrichia > Zonotrichia albicollis. Next base: position 50,718,074 of record NC_133860.1, read on the forward strand.
TTTGTGGTCTTACCCTTTTATTCATCTAAGAAAAATTTTACTGCCACCTCCAGCTGAAGGCCCCAAACCCCAAGCACAGCTAACAGAAAGTTACTGTATGGTATGTGAAAGACCTAACTATTAGTTTACTAACACAACTAAAAAATATACACCTTATATTTGATTTAGCACTCGATACATCTGAACACAGAAAAAGTGTGTTACCAGCTGAACACAGAAAAAGTGTGTGGAGAAACCTATGAGGGAGAAGAAAATTCTTTTTAAATGCCAAATGTGAAGCTAAAGCATGGGTGATACAGAAAGCTTTCCTCTAGAAAATAACTGGGTGACTGTATATGCTTTCAGAAAAGTGGCAGGTGCCTAGAAATATCAAGGAAGGAGCCCTAATGTTTCTAGGTTCCACTCACAGAACAAAGGAAATCCTGCTTTCCAAGGGCAACCTGTATAGACAGATGAAACACAGGAAGAAGGAGGGAAGAAAGGTCTTATCCACCCTGTTTTGTAGCTAGGAAACTGAGACATGAGGATTAAATGCACATCAAGAAAGTGCATGCCATTGAACAAATGAAGAAGCTATACAAAATAGTTTTCTGCTAAGTAATACAGAAGTGTCATATATATGATCGCTGATAAGTTTATGAAAAATGGTATTATGTATAAGATGATGGAACAATACAACAGGCAGAGGTAGAGTTGTTCTAAAACAACAACACTGAAGTGTAATTAACCTTTCATTTCCTCTCCTGAGTCACTAGATTAATCTATAAAAGAGATTTATGAAATTGGAAAATAATATTTTGGGCTGGATTATATGCAATGAAGCTCCAAGAAGGAATGATTTACTGCCAATCACATTTCTGCACATTGTCATTGATATAAATTAACTCATTATGGATATAAATTAACTCACATATCAACAGAAATGGAGAATGGTGTTTTGTTTTGTTTTTTTTTTAAGATAGTGTAAGAAGTAAATGGGGAACTCTCACTCAGGGGCAAAAAACAAACAAAAACCAATGAAAGGGAATACACTTTTTCAATATATAAACTATATCTTTTTCCAAAGAATCCACCAGCACTGAACAAGAACTGTATGCTGTTTTAGTTCACAGACACTCCTTAAAGAGCAGGTGTCTCCTTTACAGAGCAGTGGACCTTTTTTCCTAAGAGTGATGCCTTTGAAAATAGTTTTATTTTCTTTCCATCTGATTTAACTGATGTCTTATGTACTTCACCATCTCAGCTATCTACCCATATACATTATGTTCCCCAGATACATAAACACTTTAAGAGAAGGGATAACAGCACAAAGACTGACTTTTTAACTGAGAGCTTGTCTACACATTGAGCTACTTGGGAATAAAAATTCAAGGACAGGAGTTGCAGAAAAACTGTTTTTGAAGGATTCAGTTCATTCCATGATGATGCTTGCTCTAGGAATGGAAAGTCAATCAGAAATACCTTCTTCTAATAGCATACATTGTTAACTTAAGTAAAATAGATCATTACTCCTGTTTGCCAGTTCACCAATCAAAATAAACTTTAAGTGCATACAAATCACTAAGCATCTTGAACACTATTTTAAAAAGCCAGATTATACTAGAGGATGAAGGTTTTATACCGTATGGAACACCTTCATGCATGAGAAGGGAACTCGAAAAAAGAAAATTTGAAAATGAGGTGGAAAAAAAATCACACTTTCAAGGAAACATTTTATCATCATAGTAACAAAAGAAAAGTTCTTTCATTGATATCTGCCTTGGTCAGAAAGCAGTCCTTGTGAAGTGATGGCAAGACAAAAATAGATCCTGACAGACAGACAAAAAGTAATGTATTTGAAAGGAAATGCTGTGAAACTTGTTGAACCAGAGCAGCTACTGTATCATTAAGAGAGATTCTTAGTTTGAAGACAACTTGCTACTGCAGGATATCCCTCAGCTGTGAGGCTGACTTGACATGGAATACCACTACAGAAAATTGCACTATTACGAAGGGCTGAAGCTTCATTACTGTGAAGAATGTAAGAATTCTAAAGTAGATGAAAAGTTAACCTTCTTAGCTGCAAACAGTTAATTTTGTCCTCTTAACAACTCTTAGATCATGTGGTGCAGAGCTGGCTTAAATCTCATATAATATTTTGATTTTTCTTTCACAGACCATATGCCAACTAGGACTTATTTTTTGATTTTTGAAATCCTTTATCTGCTGAATAACAGTGATACTCAGTTTCTGAACAAAATTACTTTAGAATGGGAGACTTCCCTCCATGTAGCAAAGCAATGTCATTTTCATGAGTAGTCCTGGGCATGAATAGTCCTGAACAACCTGCCCTATGTTGGCCCTGCTCTTAGCAGAGGCACTGAGCCAAAAGTCTTCCAGAGGTCTCTTCCAACCTCAACCAGTCAGTGATTCTTCATTAGGTCTGCAAACAATGGCCTGAAGAGGTTAATGAGGATTTATAAACAGAATGAGAAGGTATGTAACACTTTCAGCCATATACTGGTGAAGGTGAAATCTGTCTATGTCAATGCCTATTGTCTTTTTCTTTTCCAGAAGAAGCCTCTTCAGACCTGAGCAATTGGCAGGGTAGGAGTTGACTTGCTACGATATATCTTTCATTCATGTAATGCATGACTGAGAAGACCCTTTTCATACAGTACGAAGTTTAAGCCTCAAATGTCTTCACTGTCACTTTGGATGAGTTGTCCTACTGGGCTAAAAATAACAATGATATCAAAACCCAGAAATTCTTCCCAAGTAGCACTCACTTTTCATGAGTATGGCTCATCAAGGAACGAAAAAGATCCACAGAGGCATGTGAAATATTTGAACACAGAACAGGGTAACACAGAATCTCAGGCAGGCAAAAATTATGGCTATAATTTTAGTGTCTTTAGTGTCCCCTGAAAGCAACATCAAATTCAAATATTATGATGCAGGAAGACTAATACCAGTGACTGACTAAAAAGGTCCATCTACATCTGCATGGCTTGTAAAACACAGCAATTTATCCAGACCCTTCAGCCCTGACATGTAAGATATTCTTTTCCTTGAAGAGTCAGGTCACTCTCAGAGCCTTCCTTAAATCAAAAAGTGTCACTTTCATTGAAACTTTTCTCTCTATCAAAACACATATATTGTTTAAATCGAATTTCTGCTGCTCTGTCTTTCAAAAGATGAGATATCTACTACATACTTCATACCACTTTTATACAAGAAATAGGATTTACAGTAAGATCTGTATTTCAAAAGGAATTAGCCATACACTGATTTCCCTATGAAGCTTTGAAAGGATCACAATCTGCAAAGCACAAAGACATGCACTGTAGTGACAGAAAAGTTCAGGTCTGTGTAGCTACAGTAAGTACTGGTTGCACAAAATGTTGTATCACCTAACACCACTTGAAGAACTTGGTAGACCAAAGTGCTATTGGTCTATACAATGCAAGAAGAGATATACTGTATGATATAATCATTGATCTGTGATTGTGGATTATGGACATAACACCTAGCATATTACATGTGAACAGAACCTTACATTTACAATTGCTTTTTCAGGTTCCCACAGTAAATTGTTGGCCATACTAAAATATAACATTAAACACGCATTTAGATACACATATACACAAAAAATATTTATGGTAATGCAATTTATGTTGCACTATCAACATTCTAAATATTAAGATAATGTTTTCAGAGGAAAGCATTGTCTCTCACTGAAGAAAAAAAGAACACCTCACACTTTCCCTACTGTAGTATTTTTACTTTTCTGAAAAAGCTGGTAGTACACCAACTCTACTGATTTCAGTAGAGAAACATCAAGAATTAGTTTAATTCACACAGAAGTCTTAAAAAAACATAAGAACTTAGGTTTATTATAATGCCATTAAGGTGAAAATTCTTTCCTGAACTGCCCATTAGCAAACCCATGTGAAAAATGTCCCACAAAAGTTGTTTGCCTAAATGCCATGTCTTGTCATGATCCTATTTCTATTTACATTTTTACATATTTACATTCTATTACTGCATAATTTAAAGTCCTCAGTCACAGTCCCAATAATGGAAGGCAGCATAGAAAATTTATACAAAATTAAATTCTAAATTAAGTGAGCATCAGTCCGTCCAGCTTAAAAAACATAAAAGCAGTTTAACTGGATCACTGGAAATTCCCTCTGCATAAAAAGGAATTTCTACAACTATCACAGAATCAGCTCATGGCACTACTGTGCCATGCTCTTCAAAGCCTCATGCATGGGAGGGGTTGTTCAGGAAATTTTAGTGTTGTCATGGATGGCCAGAGGCCAGTATAAACTAATATTCATCACATCACACTAAAGGCCATAATGGTCCAGGACAGACCAAGCTGACAAGTCTCTGTTAGCTTCCACTCCTCCCATACTTGCAGTGATTTTACTCAGACTACAGGATTGCTCTTGCAGTCTGATGCTCCACACACTAAGGAAGAAAACACAACTCTACAAAACACATTCAATTCTTACATCATAATTCAAGTGAAGAAGAATTCAAAGGGTAACAAAACAGTGAGAAATTTTTATATCACAGGTTTCTAAGGACAAAAGAAATAGTAGGTGACCAAAGCCAAGAATTAACTTTAAAGGAACAATGCGTGGAAAAAGAATTGATTTGTTTCAAAGATGTACTAACAAATGTCTAACGGAACGGCATCCTTTTTAAGGGGACAAAAATCCCAAGATGACTAAATGGCAAAAGTAAAGAGGCAATGGAAGAAATATTGATGAAAAATGCAGTGTAGATGCAACTAAAACCATCAAGAAGAAATGATTTAAAGGAAAAATATATGTTGGGAGCTAGATGGAGTGAAAAAAGAAAATTACACAGGTGAAAAGCAGAGTATCAGAGGGGACAGCAAGCAATATAGTGAAGAATAATAAGGCTTTCTACAAATACATAAAAGGAAAGAAGACAGTAAAGGATAAAAAGAACACATTAAAGTATAAAACAGATGCTTAGATACAGGATGATGCAAGGTTGATGGCAGGATTAAACATTTCCTTCACAGGGACCATTCTCTCCAGAAATTGTGAAGAAAATACTAGGAAACATGAAGCTAATACCTGCCTCCCAGACCAACTAAATAGCAAAATGCTGTTTTTAAAGCTCACTACAAGTTAATATAGACAAACGTAAATTAACATACATTTCATATTGGAATAATCTGGTGCAGTATGCACTGAGAACTCATCACTCCCTCTGTCTCTTATCTGGTGTTTCACCTTAATCAGACACAGATCAGTCAACTGCAAGTAGCCTATAATGTGATCAGCTTTTAGTGAGAATCCATCTGCAGTTAGAGTGGATATCTGGACACAAGGTATTGCATGTAAAAAAGACATGACTATTTCATACCGATGCATGTTTATTAGAAATATCTCAATAATGAAATTCAGTCCCTTTTCTGAAAGGAGAAGTAAAGGAGTACAGGAATAGACTTAAAGGAGCACATGTATATAAATTTTAGTAGCTTTAAACAAATACTGGTAGATTGATCAGTCAGCAGGAAAGAATAACCTCTGTGTTCAGATGTTAAAGTGAGCAAAAACCAGCCTTCTGAAAAGGGGAAGTGAATATCATTGCTGTCATTTTTTTGAAGAAAAAGTGACCACTGAGGTTCCACAATACACACACTGAAGCAAGTTTACCTAAATTTTAAAGATGTCTAGTATTACTTCAATATTAAAATACCAATTCTAACTTTTTTTTGATTGATGACAGTGTGTTCTCTAAATCAACCTGATTTCCATTTCAAAAGTACTTTAATAAAGATGCAGTGACAAAACATTCAGAATAATTAGAAAAGACATTTGATACAAAACTAGATCTATTGAAAGACAAAAGGAAGTTATTCAGGACAAATCTGTCCAAACAGCAATTCATGATTTATACGTGTGAAGGTTGTTCAGAAATTTTCTATGAATCCCACCAGAAGCCCGTAATGACATCTCAAGGGAACCTCTGTGAAAATAAGCTATTCTATATTCCATTAGCCACTTCTTAAAAGGAAATGGGGGTATGTTATTATACAAAGCTCTGTTCACTTTGCCAGTCCCAACAGGTATCTTCAAGTTGGCACCCTCAGAAGGCTGCCATGCTTACTTGGAAGCACCACATTTTGTCATTTCCCTGAGATGAGAGAAGCAGTCAGTGGTCCACTGGAGGGGTTTGCAAAGTGACACTAAGCTCCAAAGGAGGCAAGGAAGGAGCCAATGCAAAGAGCAATAATAATGGAAAGCAGACAGTGGAGGTAAGAGGAAATGGATATAGAACAGTGGAAGACATGGTAATGCAGATAACAACAAAGGAGAACAAAGTGAGAGGATGGGGTACAGATGAGACTAACATTACTTTTCAGTGGTTTCAGAATAAAATATTCTGATAAACCCCAAATTAGGTGATTGAGTGTCATTGACAAATGACAAGGCTCCTTTGTTTCCCTGGGATTTCAGATGAAAAGATGGTACAATCTCCACATTCAAAAAACTGAGTGTATTAACATCTTCTGACAGGAGGAAAAACATTTAACTACTTTTAAAACAACTAGTTTATGTTTGGTATGTATCAAATTCTACTGAAAACAAAAAAGGGAACATGAAAGTTACACCCAGGAAAAGAGACAGACAAGTTTATACAGAGAAAAAAGGAGGGAAATTCAATACTGGGTAGTTTTGAAGACAATAAGAGACAAATTAAAAATATGTTCCATTATTATTCTCTCTTAAAAGAACACAGAAAACAAGAATACATGCAAGATGTTTATACAGTCTTAGTGACACGGCTTTCCATTCAGAGACGAAGAGTGAATAGGATACAGAAGGTTTCTCCAAAAGGCAGCGTGCTCATGTGCAGCCTGACTTTTGCCATCCTTCTGGCATTAATGCGCTGCGCTGTGCACATCCGGCCAGCATTGGAGTGAGCCTGGGAGTCTGGCACGGCTCTGCCTCGGGGGGACGGGAACAGACCCACATCACCTGCCAAACTGTGCCCACCAGAGTGGACGTGGTGCCTCTTCCTCCTTCAGCGAAGGGAAAAGAGACATGGAAGAACAAGAGGAGACAACTGATCAAGGTGGGAGCAAAGAGACCACACCTGAGTGTGGCTAGAGGAAAGAGACTGCTGAGTAGGGGGTGGGCAAAGAGAGACCCAACTAGTGCTGATACAAAAAGCTGTATGAGCAGAGACGGCAGGGAGACACAGGAGGATGTCCACCTGTGAGAGGACTGCAGCTTGAGCAGCTGTGTAAGAAGCAAAGAAACCATTACAAAATAAACCCAGCCTCCTGTTTTGCCGTTGTCTTGCTCAAGTTTTGCCATTGACTTGCCTTTGGGGACCAGCAAAAGGGAAGCAGAGGGAAGCTGAGGCATGTTTATCCAAGTGTTTGTTTAAATTTCTGTCATTATGTTTAGTATCAGACTCAATAATTAAAAGTTTATGATAACTGATAATAAACTAAGTAAAATATCACAAATTGAAATTTTCTTTTTTGTTCACAACATCTGTCTACCAAAAGAGAAAAAAAAACAACAGAAAGGTCAGTAACAACATAAAATATTGGCAATTTTGTCACTCAACAAACAACACACAACTGCATTGCCAGTTATAACCTACTATTATCTTTAAGACATACTTCCTTGGTGTTGTAGGCAAATATAATTTTAGTTAGGTAGGGGATTTTCAAGGATTAATAGTAACGAGAGCCCCAGAATATTTCATCCTACTCTTCCACAGAGAATCCTTCTTACATCAAAGTACTAGATGAGAAAACCACATCAGAAAACAAAAATAAATTTAGCAACAGAAATATCATTGCATTGCTGTGTAATGCTTTATAGTTTCAATTTTTCAACATTCAATGCACAGATAGGATTTTCAAGTATATCATGAACAAAAATCAAGTTCTTCATAATTTTCCATTAGTGAAGACTAAAACCAGGATTGTAATATCAAAGAAGACAAAAATCATATTTAGTGTAACTGAACAACTTACATATAATTAACTTAGATATCTACTTATTTTTTTTATGGTAAGAGGCAACACAGTTTGTATTAATCTTAATTTCTCCATTATAATGACTCTGGATTATACCAGCTTTTCAGGCAGTGATAAATAATATAGACTATGAAGCAATTATCATTCACCATTTGGCAGGCAAAATTTTTTTTTTTTTTTTTTATCATGGCATTATCCACATGTAAAACTTGGTTATTTATGAAATAAGTATATATGTATGTGAACACACACAAACCCACAACCTTTTCTATTGGCACTAATTTTCCTATGTATATACTGTCTTTCATGAAAATATGCATGCACAAATACAAGGGATAAGAATTATGCAAGCTGGAAGAACACCACTCCAAAAGACTCAGCAAGACTCAGAATGACATGGGAGAAAGAACAAGAAAATAGGATAGAGAGAACATAAGAAGGAGGAAGGCCTCAGCATAGGATATCCAGCCTGTTCCTTGTCAAAAACTAGATCAGTCCACTGCAGCAAAGAAACAGAGATGCATTTATAATCATATTTATAAGAACACTATATAATGATTTTATCACTCCTAAATGTACTTGGATATGATTTTTTGCTAGTCATGCAAAAAGGAGTCTGGTTTCTTGTAACTCCTTGTGCAAAATGGCCACCCATCTGCCAGCAGAATCAATGGCTGCCATTTCTCTATGGTTAATTAGCAGGCAAAAACTAAACTATCTTTTGTAGAGCTGATTACTTTTCTTGATTATTTTCAGACTGAAGCAAAATGAAAACCATAAACTCTCTGTGATTCGGAGATATGGGAAGACACACTTGAAACAAAGAGGCAATGAAAATGAAAAGAACAGGATGCAGATTTGTAATATTAAACACAAGAACATGCAGGATTATCCAAAATTTGTCATGTTTCCCTCTTGAAGCATCATACCCAGACCACAAGTCTGGCCTACATCTAAGAGTCTTTTGCATTCTTTTCTGCCTCTGAGACCTATGCTGTCTCAGACCCCAGCACCCAGTTTCCCTTCAGAAAGAGATATGCTTTTCTTACATACTGACTGACTGAAGTCAATTTGCACATTTCACTGTCTAATCACTTCATTGTTTCCTCAAGGATCAATCACCTAGAAATGGAAGGCTGACCTGAAGGCCACTGCATAACTTTCCAATGACTGGATTTTAGAAGAGCTGACTAGTATCAAGTATCTGAAACCAGGAAATTTATGTTTCCAGACCAGAAATTTATATTTGAGTCAAAAATTATGACAGCCTAACTTCAGAGAATGGTAGCATGGCTCTGTGTATATATCAGTGCTCAACAGGAGCTACAAAGAATACCTTTTAACTGTGATCCAATCTTCTAAATATGGACTCATTCACAGATATGACTAAGTTTGAATCCAGATTTGATATGTGACTAAAGTCACAAAAATATTGAAGTGTTAATCTCAGTTTGAAGTCCACTAGCTATTTCCTCCCCTTTTTCAAGCATCACAGTTTCGAAAGCTTTGTCATTACATGAACACTTTTTAACAACCAGGTTTAAAAAAAGCAAAACCGTGTCTTAGTACAAGACTACCAGACTGTACCTCCAATCTCATACGTCCAAACTAAACCTTAAAAAACTAAGAGGCATCTGTATAAAGGCATTGTCCACTAAACTGAAAAGTGTAAAGTTTTATCTTCTGTACATCATCACCAAAGTATTCATTGGTATTGCAAATATACAACTATAAATGTTAATACTGAGTCATAACAAAGTTAAAGGCATAGTGATTTCTCAGCAGATAGACACATGAAAGAATCTTGTAAATAGAAACAGCTTTTCTCTGCTGCCTGCTGATGGGTGAATGTAGTTTTAAAACTTTGCTGTTACAATTTGCTAGTGGAATTTTATTTCCCATGTCATAATGATTTTACATGTCCTGTGACCTCCCCACAAGCACACACTGTACCATATAAATGAAACAGCTTAACAAGTTAAAAATAATCTCTTTTTTCATGATGTGCTTTAAATATCTTATTAGTGAAATAGTGTTTTACATAAAGTGGAATACTGAAATGATTCTATGATAGTATGGTAAATTTTAGAATTTGCAGAAGAAAATAATTGCAATGAATTTTAATTTGGATGTGCCAAAAGATGTTCTGAAGAGAGCAGACCATGTAAAAAGCCATGAAATAATGGTGTTAGAAGTGATCTGATCAGGTGAAGGTAATTCCAAAGCCAGGTCTCTACTTGTCAGCACACTTCAGGACCCCAAGCTTCTTTGCTAATCATACCATTATACTCTTCCACGTATTTTTCAATTAACCTCTCTGTTGCATTCATGTGTTTAATTGCCACTTTAGATGTATAATACAGTGTTGGGAAAGCCTTCAGAAACTTCTCTGACCTACTATCTCTGTATCTCTTTTAATGATAGCCTGCTTCTTGTTTAAGGTCTATCTGGACTAATTTTCACTTGCCTGGTGGTAACTGCAGCCACTATGGTTGTGAAGTTTGAAGCAGAAGAATCACACAGACACACAAACCCCAGTACATATCTTCCCTATTCAGTCCTCATCTGCATTTTGGAGGCATTACTGAGGTGTAAATGCATCACTCCAGCATCTCCCTCCTAAGCAGAACTACTGAGGACTTTACACCACTCCAAGGGGAGGCAAAATCACTGTAAATGCATCAATTGGCCCAACTTAGGCAGACAGCAGGAGCTTGATCTTCAATGCTCTGTGAGCTAGTTTCATTACATCAGCATGCATGCTTGTGGACCAAGCTTCACACAACTCTAATTTGCACAGAGGTCACCAACATCATAGTAATATTAAAGAACTCAGGTTTCATTTTCTTTCACAATCTAGAAACCAATCTACTTTTTTTTTTTTTTTTTAACAAGCACTGTTTATTCTTTCAAACTCCTACCCAAACCATATGCTAGAATTTTCACTGCCTAAATTTTCACTACACTTCAGAGAAGCAATAGATATAAACCATGGCATGGAACAATAAATAAACAACTGAAGGATCAGAAGAATGAAACCAATTATTTTCTCCCAGCGTATCTGTGCTTATATGGAGGTCATCATGTAGAAGGGAAAGAGGCATGAGATGCATATATGCATTGTTAGGTCCCTTCAGCAGCAGCAGAAAAAATCCAGAGATTTTCACTTCTTACTTTCACTACCACCAAGTTTATCTGAAGATTCTGCTTATCCTGAGTCCTTTGATTCTATGAAGATTCTAACAAGTGAATGATGACATTTGTATTTTAAGTTGTTGATCTCTCTTAACTGATTACAGAGTGAGAACCACATTGATCTCAACATTTCAACACTCCCTTCAGGGACCTGTAAAGCCAATAGGAAGAAACAGGTGCTTGATATACAGTTACAGAAGCACTCAGCTTTAGATAGACTCAGGAAAACCTGTGAATGCTGAGTGAATTAAAGAACAGATGTCAAACAAGCTAGTGAATCAGGCCACCAAATTTTTCCTTTGAATTCAGTGCTTGCCTATCTTTCACAGCTAGTTTTTGGAGAAATATCCCAGAAAGCTCTGAATGAAACTCATTTCTATCTTTAAATGATTGCACCTGCTTTTGTACAGTTTTCCTGGACTAATGGGTCCTCTCACATGGGGATTATGCAGCTGGACATAGACAATGCAGTGTAGCATGGAAATTGCATTGCTTCCAACACCTGATCTAACAGTTCAGAAATACTATGACAGCCTGCATTCCTAATAAATTACTACACATCCCTGCATTGTACAGCATAGAGATACATTAGCCACTCATGAACAAAGTAGCCTATGTGGTTAAAAAATATGTTACATGGAGTCTTTCACCTCTAAATTGCATTCCTAAACCAAACCAGATTAATTGCTTTCCTTTGTTGGAGCTTGAAGTAACTACTTTAAGGAAGAAAATTACAGCTTGATTGGCCAAGCAGCAGTCTAAAGAAGGCAAACTAATTTGATCTCAATTTCTCGTCTTGCTTAAGGAGGCTATTTTCTTTGTTTGTAGATGGCGGTAACACAGGTGCCTAATCAAACAGACCTTGTTACACTGACCGGCATGCACAACATGAGAAGATGTTTGTGTTACTTTCCATAGCTGTAGGAGGTAACCAGAAATCTTTCCCTATTTATTAGTGTATTTATCTGATCTCCAAAGCTTAAATTTTGATTTAGCTATACCAGTGAAAGGTAAGCACAAACCTCCTTGTGCTGGTTTAAAGGTAAGAGTGGTTCAGCTCACCCATTCAGGCTTACGAGCACCCCAGACAAGCCTGCTTTACATGGGCTTAGAACAGGCGCAGTATCCACACTGACATTTCTTAGCTGCTTATGGTGCAAACTCTCTAGCTCTCTGGTTTCCTAAGTGGGGTTCTCACAGAAGGCACGTGCAAATCACTCTCAGTACTAACTTAATATTGTTTTACATATTAGTAATATTGGGCCAGCTCTTACAAAGATGAAAGCATTTGATCTATTGGTTGGAAAAGTTCTGGGTCTAATTAGACTTACACAGCTTCATGCAGAGACCAGACATACATTTACTATTGTGTGTTTTCTTAACCAAAGCTCCAAAACAACTAAAAGGTGAGCGGCACTGCAACAACTGATGGACTTTTATGGTGATTTTCAGAAGAAAAAATGTTGAACTT